>NW_010200737.1:50998-63614 GCF_000695765.1 Mesitornis unicolor | reverse complement strand
GATGTGAGGGCGAGGCACACACAGCAGCACCCCGATGGGTTATCTGCGTGCCCTGAGTCTGGTGACAGCAGCAGTTCTGGCGTGATGCTGTCGTATAAAAAAGTTAAAATCTGTACCAAATCTTGCTCTTGACTTCTTTTTCCCAGGGCCCGACCACAGCACCTCCAGTTCCGCATCCCAACCTCTGCAGCCACCTTGTCCTCTTCTCCGGAGCCGCTCCCTGTGCTCAGCCCCCATTACGGACATGAACACTTTGGGGGCCTTGGTGCAAGTCTGGGACTTGCACGGTCTCTTACCCAGCAGATCTACGGATTTGCAAAACAACCTGGAAGTAAAGACTCACGTTTTATGATATTTTTGAATAAAATCAAGTGAGCACAAAAGCCTTCCCTGTGGCTCTGCCCATGGTGCCAGTGCTGCGATGGCAGCGCAGCTTTCCCATGGTGAAACACATTGTGTGCCACCAAGGGATACAAGGTCAGGATCTTGGGCTGCAAACGGGCAGGGTTTGGGGTTTATTTTAAATAATTTTTCCCCATGCAGGAGAGGAGCTGGCCTTTGAGGAAGGCTCTGGTGCTCCACACTCCCAAAACCAGACCACAACATTGACCAGTGAAACAGCCTTCTGCCAGAAACCACGTAAATCACACAGGCTTTCAAGTTCCGGGCACCCCCTACACACCCTGGCTGGGGGCGTGGGGACTGCTGCAAGTAATTAGGTTAGCACCTGGACCCCGATGCCATCGCGTGTGCCAGGCTGACGTCCAGTCAGGGCACCCATGGGTGCTGTGCCGGATCCCGCAGCTCTCCTGCACCCTCAACAGCCCCCAGGTGAGAGAGGAGGGAGCCAGACCTGAGTGCAGATGTGGAGCTCTGTGGTGACCCTGAGAGCAACCCCATCCTCTGACCATCTTCTGGCTTAAAACTCTCTTTTTTTTGCACCTTCTCTACAGTGAACCCCCTTGGGCGAAGTTCCAGGCCTGGCTCTGCCTTCCCAGCCCCCACCTCTTGCCTGCAGCCTCCTGCCAGCGTTTCTCCCCTTTTCACACTGCAGAAAAATTTCCACGCTGGTTTTTAACTTCTAGCAAATAATTCCTAGGATTGCGCTGTCCCACGGCGTGTTTTACCTCTTTGTTTCCAGGCTCTCAGCTTGGACCCAGCCTTTGAAAAATGACATTTCACCCCCAAAATGTGCCCCTGCCATTGCAGCCTGGTCCCAAAGGCTCCCGCTCGCAGCTGCCTCGTGCCAAACCTAATGTGGTCGCTGGTCTTAAAGCATTGACTACAAAGCATATGCAGGACAGATGGATATGAGGTTTATAAGATAATTAAGCATGCTAATGAAGTTCATTTGCATCTAGCTCTTAAATTCCCATAAACTCTGCAAAGCTGTGAAATGAGAATTGCCGCTTGACACCGCAAAGCAACAAAAATTTAGTTACTAAAAGCAAAACACTGATTAACAAGTGAGAACAAAAGCCGGCTGCAGCCCGGCCGAGCGAAGCCCAGGCAGGTCCCTGCTTCCCCAGGCAGATCCACACCACACGATGCCACCAATGGGTGCTCAAGTGGCAATGGTCATTAAATACAAATTGGTTACAGTTTTGACCGGACCAAAACATGATGAAACCAGGGAGAGCAGGGAAGAAAAATCATTACTTCAAAGTCTTGGCCCCAGAGATGGAGGAGAAAACCTCCTCGAGCTGTAGGCGAGATGGCTCTGGGCGCTACTGCAGCGCCCCAGGGCAAGGGGACTTTTGCATCTCTCTATTACCCGGGAGCTGATGGTGGCTCCTCAGAAGCAGCTGACCCCAAAAGCAGCACAGCCACAGCCTGGGACCTCCGCACCATGCCAATAACCCCCAGGTCAGTCAGTATTCACCTTCCAGGACCTTCTCGAAACACAAAGAAGGAAGAAACAAGCGGCTCCTGCAGAGCTGCCGCAGCGTCACTGAGGTGTGGGATCCCCGGCAGCGCCTGCAGATGGGAGAGAAGGGCCTCCAGGTTGACTCCGTTGTCCCCCGCTGTCCAGCTCGGCCGAGGACACCGAATTGCCCCGAGGCTGCCTATGGACAAACACAGCCTGGCCTTTTGGGAACCACTGTGAAACACGGCCCTGAAAGGTCTTTGGGCTTTTCTTGTACCCACAGTCCCCATGTCCCTAAACAAACACAGCATCCATCGTTCAACGCACCCAGCCTCAGTGTGCAACGCCTTCTTGACCATGAACCAAAGCACAGAAAGCGAAGAAACTTCAACCTGGGGTTACCTGAGGAGAAGATCACGTAGAACTGAAAAGGAAAACAGGAAGACCGGGTTTATCTGAAACGCTTTGAGAAGATTTATTAAAAAATATCCCTTGGCAGTTGACAATCATCACGACCTACAACAGGAACCCGGGTGCGTAACATGGGAACAGTTTTTGCCAACAGCAGAAGGCGAACACCCAGGAACACCCGAGCATGGCTTACGCTCACCTATTGCCACTAAACCCTGGGTTGGCATGGAGGAACACAGTGCCACCGCTGGCTGCAGAGCCCACCGCACCACACGCATTACGGGTGTGCTGTGACACTTACCTTGGCTTTGGAAAATAGTTGGAAAAATCCCAACTATCTAAGTATGAGGGAAAATGAGAAATCAACACCTTCAGAGAAACTGGACTCCACCTCTCCGTGATTCCAGGGCAAAGCTGTCGGTGTGTGGCAGCCACAGAGAGAGCAGGGGAAAGGGAAGCGGTGTCGCCCAGACCTGGACGTCCGGCTGGACCCGTACAGGAGCTTTTGGCAGCGTGGCCCCGCCGTCAGCAGGTGTGGAAAGCAGGGTTTGGGGCCGCAGGACGTGGTGGTGGCAGGTCTGGGGTCATCAGCGAGCAGGAGAGGAGCAGAGCGCCCAGGCACAGATCCAGAGGAAACGGCAGAGCTTCCAGGTCAAAACTTGACTTTGCAAGGCCTCAGGACTTCATTAGTTTGGGTCTTTTTTCCCCAGTGAAACCCAATGAACGTACAGTGCGATGTTTAAGAGACAGGGAGGCAGGGGGTGTGTGCATGTGTGAGGCAGACAGACCGACCGGGGGATTGCTGCTGAGCCGTCTCAGCAGTCCAACACCTCCAGCTGCTCCGGCCAGACAGGTTCAGGTTTTGGCATTAATGCTCCTCTTCTCAGCCGGCCGCTCCCGGTGGCCATCGCTGCTTTTGCGGGCTCTCACTCCAGAACAACAAAGCCTCACTCCTCTTCCCAAACGGATTAAACTGAGAAAGGTACTGGTATTCCAGAATAAACCACCCACGCTCTCTGCTGAAGAACAAAATAACTATTTGAAATTCACCCCCAATTCTGGCCAAAGCGAGCTCCTCGCATGGAAAAGCTCTTCCCAGACCTCCTGCCACAGCCGGCAGTGACAGCGCGGTGGCTGCAGTGCTGCTGCCGGCCCGGCTGCTTCCCAGCAGTTTAGAGCAGTAGTAAAATGAGGAAAAATAGGAAAGAGTCATCTCCTCAACTGGCTTGGGGAACATGAAGGTCATTTATCACCAACCAACACATCAAAGTGCAGCCGGTCTATGTACCAAATTCCTGTCGCATTTCAAATGCCTTCTAAATACGCACCCAATCAAAAATTAACTCGGCGGTTTCATGCTTTATCAAAGAAACATTGGAAAAAGCCAGATCCGAAACAAAGGGCTGAAAAAACTTCTGTTCCAAACTATTATTCTTCGAAACAACGTGCCAAGGGCACGGGACTGCGTCTGAGGTTGTGCTGGAGCACAGAATAAAAAAGCAAACCAACGTTAAGTTGACATAGTGTATTGTGAGTTACTTTCTCAGCTTTTCTACATCTAAGATAGCGTGAAATGATCCGCCATACAGCAAAACAGTTTAATATACAATTGATTACAGAGCCGTAGTAACGAGTCAGAGATATACGCAGTTTATCTATATACATATATAGCTTAACATTTCACAGATACAACTTTCTTCCATTTCAGTTTTGTCATCGAAGCATTGGCAGAATATTTACAGAGCAGCCGCTGGGAGGAAGCCCAGTCCCCAGCAAAGCCCCGGCCGCAGCCGCCAGCTTCCCCGGCGGTGGCTGTAAACACAGGGGTCTCGCTTTTCGCAAGAAGGGTGGGGAGAAGGCAGCGGGAACACGGGCGCCGCTGGGGTGGGAGAGAAAGAAACCAGAGATATCGTGAAGAAAGAATTTCCAGCTAACCTGGACACCTTAAAATGATTTTATTTGCCTTTCCCCCCCCATCTTTATTTTTTTTTAATGGAAATTGTTCTAAATTAATGTTTTAATTAGCAATTCAATATCATTTTGATGTTCTCATGCTTTCTATACCATCTCCGCGTGTGCCTGTGCGAGGCCAGGCAGTGCTGAAGGCTCGGGCAATGCTGTAGAAGGAAGCAGAGGATGGTGGAGCATCCGCATCAGCCACCAGCCCCGCGCCACTGCCCGGCTCACAGCTCCTCATAAACCAAAGCCAACCCCGATTTGAGTTTCTCACATTGAAAATAATTCCCCACAGGCTGTTTGTGAGCGGGTAACAGCTCTTTACGGACAGCAATTGCTTGTATAGGGTCGCGTGCAGGTGTAACGCTGAGTACACGAGGTCGGACAGTCCCAACCCCAGCCCCAGCTGCTGCACAGCCCGGCCGCGGGCAGAGCAGCACCTCCATTCCCAGTGTGGTTTTATCAACCGGCTGAAATCGGCTCCCACGAAAACGTGAAATGAAACCAAGAGGCCAGGAGGGAAGACACATTTAAAGGCATCTGACAGCCATCGGGCTGACCACGGACCGGCGCAACCCAGCAGGGTAGTGGGATGCTGCCCCCAAACCTCCCCAGAACTCACCAGCTGAGGGGGCCAACTCACCAGCCCATGGCTGCCGAAGCCCCGCTGCTGTGGGACCAGCCTGGCAGATCCTCAACTCCGTCCCTCTGCCGGGTCCAGCTGCAGGGACCCATCCAGCTCCCTCCCACCTCACCCGGCCTCCCCGTCGCCTACACGGCCACCTTTGCCATCGCAGCGCTGCAGAACTGCAAGAGGGAAAGCAGGAACCCAGCCCCTGCTGCCAGCAAAGACAACGTTTTACGCCGAGTTAAAAATACTGTTTCACGGAAAGCAGGAGCTTTCCCGAGCCACGCGATATCTAAAGCCACCACAGCAGCCCTGGGGCGAGGGGATGTTCCTGAGAGCACAAGGGGAGCCTGCCTGTTGCTGGCAATTCGGTGAGGGTGGCCAAGGTCCTCATCTTTGGATCCTGCTGTCACCTCCTCGCAACCAGGAGATGCCCGCCCTCGAGCAGAGACAATTCCCAAGTATTCGGCGCAAACCTGAAACTGTGTTTTGTCTCTCAGCAGGTGTTTGGAGTTGTTAAGGCTCTTGGCTTTAAAGAGTTTATTACTTTGGAAGCTTAAAGCTGTACTTGCAGTAGGGTATACCAAGTCTCTGTCTCAGTGTGTGTATATATATATATATATGCATCTTAACATGGTCTCTCAAAACTACAAGAAATTAAATTTGGGACAGGGTTACTCTGGGAACTGTGGGCTCCTGAACTACTGCACACGAAGAGAAATGTCTGATGGTGCCACGCCAGTACCTGCAGGGTCGCCAAATCCTGGTTCAGGCAGCGGCGTAGAGCAGAGCCCTGCAAACCCTCACCTCTGGACAATTTCTAGGGGTACAGCAAGATGGAGCTACACATCCAATACTAGAAATAAACCACAAACAAACTTCTGGTCTCACTTGGATCAAGGCAAAGTTTCAAAGACACTGAAGAGGCATTTTCCCTCTGGGCACACCCACAGATGTGCCACACGCTGCATTTTCCCTGCCCTGAGCTTAAATCTTACAACAAGGAATCGATACAAACCAACCGTCTTTCAATTGCAAACCAATACATAGCCAATGCACGAAGTCAGAAACAAGCGAAGCCATGAGTGACAAAGGAGAGAAGAGGAAACATCAGAGAAAATCGCCTTGTTTTGTCTCATCTGCAGGAGAATTTGGGAATCGATGCTCAAACTGGGGGGCCGTGCGAGCAGCGGCTCTGGCAGTGGTCACCTGCTGGGACGCTCGGCTCCGACTTCCACTGCGCATCGCCGCTCGTTGTCAGATGACAAATTGGTTAAAGCAGCACCCGTGAGAGCCAAAAGTGAACATTTTAGAAGCTGTTCCCAGCCACGACCTTCTCTGCAGTTTGTTCAGACTCGGTGCACGCTGCACTGCTGCAGATGAAGAGACGTGTTGCTGCAGCGAGCCAGAAACGGGGAGAACAGAACAAACCATGGCCAGGCCACGGTGCGAGGAGCCGGCGCAGCAGCCCCGGGGCCTCTCCAGAGGCACAAAACACAAACGACTCCGATTCCCAGCGTGGAGACGCATGTGGCACAGCTGCTAAAGAGGACTATAAATGCATCGCACCTGGAGCGGCGTGCGTGAAACGGGCGTCTGCCTCCTGCTCCTCGCCTGCCCAGGGCTGGGTGCTGGGGTCAGGGGAGCAAATGTTCGCCAGCTACAGTGAAGTACAGGGAAAAAAAGCCTTAAATATCTTCTACTGATCTGTCTTTTCCAAAATAATCTTGACTTCCAAATGTAAATAATTAATATTTCTACACATGTTGTACAGCCACTTATCTCTGCTGAAGACAAAAAGTTCCACTTGCCTTGAAGATTTAAAAGATCTTTCATGCAGAAAACTTCCTTCATTTTTTTCCTACCAGAGCTTTACCCAGTGTCTATAAAGCACCTCAAAACTCCTCCCCATGGCACCACTTGAACCGAGCTGCTGTTAAGACAAAAATATAGTTCACCTCAATTTGAGTTTCTGCTTAAGCCCCTTCAAACCTGGGTTTTACCTAATAAGACAAGGACAACAAGCTCCTGGTAGCTGATTTCCACCGACAGAACTCCTTGCCACCACTGGACAGAGTTCAGTGGGGGCCAATAAAGCAGATTTAAAAAGTCACGCTCATTTTAAGGGCTGGGACGCCAGGGCTCTGCTCCACACCTGAGCAACCTTCCCCGACAGCCGCCAAGCCAAGGCACCGCACCTGGACAGGAGAGATCGGCCTTCGAAACAACCCCAGACCTCGTTGCGCCCTCACCTTTCCCCTTTTCTCACTGCTTTCAGACCTGGAAGCACATGTTATCCTACAGAGCATCTCCTGCACTGCGTATGTTTGCACAGCAGGACACAACCCCACCACCAGTCTTTAAATTTGGCAAAAAAATCCCGAAACCACGCTGCACAGTTAAACAGTGATGGCATTATAACCAATCTCGGGGACTCTCAGCCTCTTGCAATGCTGCAGAATAAAGACATGGAGTTAATAACTGCTCCCTTGCAATTTTGATGGATTCAGAATTGAGGTTTTAGAATCAGGTTAGAATTTGCAGTTTTAAGATGCCACCTATCCTAAAAGCTCAGCTCTTTAATCGAGAATAAGCTCTTCTTTAACTAAAAGCTGGTATGGGTACAGTGTTTGGTTCATAGCTCCTTTGATTTTTGCTCTGAGCACCTCCTTTTTGTGTTTTAGCCCTAAAGTGAAAGTATACAAATACTTGTTGTTTTTGTAAAGCCCTTGGGGAGCCCATCCTCTCCCCCCTCATTTTGTCATCTTAAAAATCTCCCCGTGGTCTGTATCAGGACACAGCGGGAGCCGCAGTCGGGCAGCACCGTTCCACCCCGCAAAGGGGAACAGCCCCAAATCCCGGGAAGTAACGGGCAAATCTGTTCTTCGCTCAAAACCACAACACCAGAAGCAAACCAATGGGAATGCCATTTGCTTGTTTTTCAATGAGAAATCTGCCTCGCAGCAGTAGCTGGGAGAACAGGGAGCATCTGTGTGTGTTAGCAGCAGATGAAGGCGACACTGCAGAAAACATTCAGCATTTCCTTCGTTACTCTGAGCTCTAGAGCAGCTCCCGCAGCGAACTGTGGCAGAAGGCAACTCGGAGCTAGCAAATACTCAGCAGTACTTCCCTCCCTCTCCGTTGGGTAATTTTTAAATTATCACCCCTGAAACACCCCGACGATGGGAAGCGCGACAACGCGCCGACTGTCCTCGCAGAGGGCACCTGTGGCCGCCTGGCCAGTGCCGCAGCTTTTACACCGCGTTCAAATCGCGCTGGCGCCAACAGGACCAGCACAAAAGAGATTTTAATGCAACGGACTTTGATCGAGGCCACGAGCACACACGAGTCACGGCTGCGGAGAGGAACGCGGCGCTGCACCACGCCATGGAAAACGCCTCCAGAGTCGTTTTTGCAAGTACTGGGACACCTTTTGAAAGGGAAGGTGGAAAGGTTCAGCTCCCACTGGTTTACACTGGAAAGCAGGAATCTCCTTGTGCCTGGGAAAAACTCACTCTCCAAACCGTACGTGGAGAGCTCAGCTTCTTGATTTCATTGCTACACTGCATTAAAGAGATTTAAAACCTCCGAAAGACCCGCAGTCTCGGTTGCTGAATGCTTGCTGCTGCCCCGGTGGCAATGAGCAAACCGGGGCACCACGAGTTACTCAGCTTTTCACGACTTTTCCCAGCTTCAGAGTTAAGGCAGAGCAGCGTCGCCAGCAGCTCCCAGAGCTTGGTATCAGAGTCCACTCATGGGTCTGCCCTCTGTCATTTTATTTGCTTGGTGCCAACAACAAGAAAAAGAGGCCCTGGGTTTTTTTTTGTTGGTGTCCTAATGTTACCAGAAAACCGACAGCACTCCCACAGCCCCACACCACAGCAGCATGGGAGCGTTATTTACTTTATAGGCTGGAGGACGAGGCTCTCGTGCAGTGCGTAACTTCAACAAGGAGAAGAAGGGTGCTCTGGGTGCGGGGCTCTACTCCCTTCGGGTTTATCACAGGGTGTAAACCTCTCCTTGGATGCGGGGCTGTTGCTGGTGGAGGTTCGGTTATCGTGCAGTGTCTCATGCGAGAGAGAAGCTGGCGCATCTCGACTGAACTCTGCCATTGCAAACAGCTGATCAATGAGAGAGAAACGCTGAGTAAAGTCATCTACAAAACTGGGAGAAAGAAGTGAAAGGGAGACTTTGAGACACTAATGTAACACTAGAAGGCATGTAAACAACTCTGGACCACGGTAACTCCTCGACTGCGAGAAAAGAAATACTGACACACACTTAACTGAAACCAGAACCCTAAAAATGGCTTCAAGAATACATTCTTCGGATGCAAGAGGTATTTGCAGAGTTATACTACCTGAAAGTTGGAAGTGCAACCCACTATGGGGAGAAGGGCAGAAGGGGATGAGTTTTAATCTATGGGGAAGGAAGGCTGCTGTAAAACCGTGCACTGACACAAACTATATATTGTTGCTCGTCAGGAATAGCCCCCAAACAGGCGACAGCATCTGTGGCAGAAGGGTACGGGGATGAGAATCCCCTTTTTTTGTGTGTGCTGCCAGATTGAGCAAGTAAGATTGATTTTAAATAGCTTCCATATCAAATGCAACTGAGACACGCATCTCGTGAGAACAGCGTGCAGAGTCTTGTTAAACAGAGACCCAGAAATCTCACAAATTTACATCTGACAAAGGCTTCAAGGGCTCTGTGCTGACCATGGAGTGCAGATGGATCTCAAAGAGCTGAACAGGAACTTCGCAACGTTTATGTTTATCACTCAAACGGCAAAAATCACATTAGGAATAAAAAGAAGTATCAATAGATTCTGACCTCAGTTCAGACGGCAAGAAAGACTGAAACCCCACGCCAGGACACAGACAGCACAGCATCGCATTTCACCAGCTCTCCCCCGACTCATGAACTTATTTCAGGCATGAAAACGCTTTCATTTTATCTGGTGTCGCAAGGAGTTAGTTGAACTGGAGTAGCTGAATCATTAATATGATCCAAAGCAGGGCTTCAAATGCAAGTGAACGGTGATGGAAGCATGCAGAGGGCAAACGGGCATAGTCTAAGGCCCCATCCTGCAGGTCCCTCTGTGCAGGTGGGTTCCTGTGCTCCTGCAGGTCCCAGGGACCCGCACAGAGTCATCTGCAGGACTGGGAATTTATTGTGCTTTTCAGCTCTCTAGAAAGGACATTTTTCCCTATTCCTGCTCTCGGTGGCACGCAGGGAGCATGCTGTTCTATTCCCTGCTGCAAAAGCACAGTGTAGGGGGAAAAATCCTGAAAAATCTTGTGCAGCACCATTGATTCAGTACAGAGGGAAGCTGGGGTACCCAATCGCAGTTGGTGGCTTTGGACGTTTCACCAGCTTTGAAACAAATATTGCCTTGGTAACATCCTCACAGTGGTCAGTAGTTCAAAGAGGCTGAAACACCATCTTGTTACTCTTATTAAACCAATTCATCTCTCCTGATCCCTTACACACACAAAAATCCCCCAAACAAAATAAAAACAGGACTTAAATAAATAAATAAATAAAGGCATTCCCAAAACATTTATTTCGCTTTTCTCTCTCAAATCAGACCAGCTTAGAGACACCGACTTCACCTACCTTTGCCAATTCAGCTAGGGCACGGAGTAACATGAAACTGCTTTAGGCTTGTAAGACCTGAATTGTAACACTCTCGTGGTCACTCATCTGCTTCTGGAAACCTGTCCTGACAGTTGGTGAAGTCCAAGCCCTTATTCCATTCCCACAGATCAGTAACTCATTGGCTATATGGAAAAGAAGTGTATCCAAAGCACACGATGGCACGTTAAGGTTGAAGAAAGCATTGGTAAAGGAGAATAAAACGACAGCAGTTGTTCAGCCTACTCTAACTAAAGGTTGAGCCACTGCAGAACTCCTCCTCCAGCGTGACACAAAGTCAAACTGTGTCACCCCTCGCCGAGACATTCTTTTGTGGTACGTTACTGGCACTTTATGTCAGTCTCATATGGTAGATACATGCACATTTGTCTGTGTGTTTACATACAAAAGGTCTGATAACAGTAAAACATAGTTCAGAGAGATATAAAAAACCCAAGGAGTTGCATTAGCCAAAAAAAGTGTTTTGTGAGAAACAACAATAAAAATGATATAACCACAGCTTTTCTTTTCTTTAAAATTAGATAAATACCCAAAGCTATGATTTCACCTGGGGCCTCTGTACCTTGACAGGGAGTCCAATGGAGTATATCTGAAGGCACTTAATATCCTCTACTCAGCTGTAAGATGGTTGCACAGGGAGCTGGGGAGCTTGGGATGTGACTGGGGGCATGGAGGAGAGAGATGGATGAAAAGAAGCCCTGAAGAGCTGTGATCCACACAGCGTCAGGTGCTGAAATGAAAACAAATGTACAACCCAGGTGTTGAGAAGGTCTCTCTTGAAAAAGAAAACTGCCAATTGCAAGTGTCTTTGTGTTTCTATGGACAGAGCACTTCATGCAACTCTGACAGTGCATCATACACTCTTAGAGATATTTAGCTTTGTCAGTTCATTGACCTCCTCAGTTCCCGCTTCCTCACAGTCAGTCTTCTCGGCTGCTTTGCCAAACTTGCACCTCTCCTCTGCTCTCGTCGCATCTTTCTGGAGCTTCTTGGCGGAAGGAAGGATGTCCTTGGTTTCTGAGCTATCTGTGCCATGGGCTATCTTATCAGAATTCTGTACAGAAGGCACCAGGTTGGCAATCTCATCCGTCGGAGATCGCCCAATGCTGCCATCCACTTGAACCCGAATGTCTGGAGATATAGACAACTGGTGATGCGGCACGATCCCGTTGTCCATGCATTTTGGGTAAAGGTAGGTCTTCATCTGACCTTTCCCCTTCACATTGACCGTTCCCCTATAGTCAAAGTCATACCCCATCTTGTTTAGGATGCGGTAGCTCTCCTCACTCACCTGTATACGACACTCGACGCCAGTGGTGTCCATTCTGCTAGCGATGTTCACAGTGTCACCCCAAATGTCATACAACAACTTGGTGGTGCCAATGACCCCAGCAGTGAGGGGGCCGTGGTTAAAGCCAATCCGCAGTTTAAAATTAAACCACAGCATGTTGTTGTTGAAGTCATCCACCACTCGCATCATTTCTTTGGCAAATTCAAAAAGGGTCTGCAAATGTCCATGGGGATGGTTGCTGTCCTGACACTGCGAGGTGTTCAGTCCCGAAGCAGCCATGTACGTTGCCCCAATTGTTTTAATTTTCTCAATGCTGCTGTAATGTGGTTTGCTCAGCAGCTCATCAAAATCCCCAATCAATTCGTTCAGGACTCGGTAGCACTCTTTGCCTCCTTCATAGTTCTCTTCATAGAACTCACTGAAGTTCACAATACTTGCAAAGATTACTCCACCACTGTCGTGGTTTTTGGAATAGCTCTGGGAAACCTTCAACTGCTCGGCCACGTGGTACGGAATAATATTCCTCAGCAACCAGTCAGCTTGATCCCTCATGCTCTGAATTTTAGTGCGATGAAGATCAGCCTCCACATCTCCATGGTAGTGGAGGCGGTAACTGACCTCAAACTCTCGATTCAGAAACCAGACCAGGAGGAGCAGAAGGAAGGAAACCAAAATCACTTCCTGACCGATCAGGTCTGCTGGCCTCTTCATGTCATTTGGCACCGAACTGTTGCATGGACTTCTTCTGGAGCTGAAAGGAGAAGGAAGGAAAGAACATGAAAGGTGCATTTTTCAGCACAAGGTT
>NW_010200737.1:0-50967 GCF_000695765.1 Mesitornis unicolor | reverse complement strand
CTGCTCCGTAGTTAGAAATCCTTTTCTAGAAAAAAGTGTAGGAAGTGTATGTTACATACTAAATTATAAAATAGGCTTCGATAACTTTATCTGCTGTTAAACATGCCAAAGAATTAATTTCATTCTTAAACTCACCGAGTACTTCCTTAAAGGGATATTACCAGGTTCAGCAACACAGAAATTGCCCAGCCTTTACCGCAGTCCTATTTTAAGGACTTCACCACGGAAACAGTTATTGTTATATCTAAATACATAACTAAAAGCATTACATGTAAATATGTATATAAAAATGCTTAGTAATGCCCGTGTGTATTTAGATACACGTGTGCACATGTGTATCTGTAGAGGTGCGGTGTGTAAGTTTTGTGGCATTTATCTTTTTTTGTATTACCTCCAACATTCAGATGCATTTGCTTTGTTTACTCCCAGGGCTTTTCCCTTGTCTTCTCACCAAAGCCCAGTAACCTTCACAGTCTGCCCTTAATGTTAACACATGAAGGGTTTGGAAGAAGATAACCCTGTACAAGACACCTCACGGAGAACTGCATGTTTCCTGTGTGAAAGCGGAGAATATGGAGCTCTGGGTTGACATTTTTTTGTACATTAAAACAACTGAAGCTTTTTATGGTGGAGACAGAAAGTTTGTCAAAGTGTCAGAATTAAGAAAAAGTCACTCCTCGCATAGATTGAGAGTAATGTATAAAATCCTTTTGACAAATCGTCAAGTGCCTGTGCAGATTATGAAGCACTGATGGAGGATGCTTCCAGTGCCAAACCGCCCTTAACAAAGAGGCTTCTGCAGTCTACAACCTCAGCTCTCTGGAGAGATGCAAAGACACTGATTTAATCTGAGGAGACACCACCTATGCAATCCTAGAAACTAAGTCGAAACCCAGACAGATTGGCACACGGTGATTTCTGGAGTCACTTAACTGCAATGTCTTCTATAAAATTATGCCAAACCTTAAGATTTGATATGAGCAGACACATGCTGAAGTTTTTCAAGTTAAGAGATGGCTTGATAAGGGAAAGCACTACATCAACCTTTCCTCTTGGAAAACAGAAAGGCAAGCCCTATCTCAGTGTCTGCCTGCATTTCTCTTATCAAAAGAGATTAAAACTTAAAGCACAACTGTAGCAGCAGCTCAAGAAGAGAAGACTAAAGTTGTTACTGCATTTCTAATTTCAATTTGTTTCTTTGTGTCCATGGGGGACATGCTTCCACTTCTGAAATCGAAGCAGACATTTTAGCAATTGAGCTACTCACAGGCCCAATTTCTTTTTCTGAATGCTCAAATACTTGATCGGCACAGCAGTGCGATGAAGCAAAAACAGGGCTCAGTTGTGAAACAGATGAATGTGCACAATCTCTGAAAACATTTGTATGCGCTACAGCCTTTGTTTCTATTAGCTTTTATCATAGTAAGCCTATAGGAGAAAAAGTTTCTTTTAAGTAAAACATTTACAACAGAGAGCTTACAGGTTCCATTTCAGATTAAAGCTAAGACTGTGTGTTATGTTGGAAATCACTTCTTCTGTTTTCAACCAAAAATACACTTCTCCCAGGGGAAGTGAAGGTATATTCATTTTATTGGTTTGATAATAAAAAAAAACCATGAGGGAAGAATGAAATGAGGAGATTACTCCCAGTTCACAGAATAGATCCCTACAATCAGGTTCATGTAATTGCTGCTGTGTTGCTGTACCAAGACTCCTTCCTTTCTCCCTCACAACTACTTTTCTCAACAGAACCTCTGTTACGAACCTATTCATTTTCTCCCTAGAAAGACAAGTCAGAGATTAAGACAAAGACTAAGCTGTTCTTGACTAGAACGGTAAGAATTCCCAAAATACAATTCTTGTTACCTATTCTGTAGAATGACCTCCTGGTTTGATGGATTTATGAAACAAAATGAAGGGACGATAAGTAAGGTTAAAGATCTTAGCAATTAAACAAGGCTGGAGAAGGCGAGGAATGATTCTCAAGTAAGGAGCGTGATTCAGGTTCTTTTCAGAACAGTTTATTATTTTCTGTATCTTGTGGGTAGAGATCTGCTAGAGGATCTGAGCAATGACACATTACTCCTTTGAGAGTATGAGTTTGATCCCGATAATCTGCTCTAACATCAAACATCCCTGCCATAGGGATTTATGCAAGTCATTAAAGGCTTTTTATTCAGAGTTTATTGTACAAAATACTCCTCAAAGTACTTTAATTCCTCTTAAATGAATTAGGCAAGCATCACAAATTTTACGCTATAAAAAGTGGCTCCCATTGAACGCAAGATCGGCCTTTTCAGAAAAGCCTGCTGCCTCCCATTCACCGCTACTGAAGCACCAGCATCTGCGAGCTCTCAATCATCTCCTCAAGTGCTGGCCTGACCCCGTTTCCCACGTGGGCGTACAACCTCAGAGATCTGCATGTGAAATGAGTGACTCACTTGCAAGCTGACCTGATTTCATTAATAAGGTAATGGGTTAGTATCTCAAAGAAGACGGTGCAGTTATCTTCTCCAGAGCAGGCATTTTTGATCGCGATGCGACTGCTACAAGCATTAGTACAAAAAGCCACAATGCCAGCCTGAAGGAGGGAGC
This sequence comes from Mesitornis unicolor, assembly GCF_000695765.1. Lineage (NCBI taxonomy): Eukaryota > Metazoa > Chordata > Aves > Mesitornithiformes > Mesitornithidae > Mesitornis > Mesitornis unicolor. The sequence goes on along the minus strand of NW_010200737.1, from coordinate 48,372 downwards.
AACTACATATAACTCATTTGGAAATCAAATTTCTGGATGCTGCAGCAGCCAGGTTACAGGACCTACAGGACTACAAATCATCTTACACAGCCAGTTAGCAAAGATGACCTGAAGCTACCCTTTAGAATGAAAAGAAAAAAACCCCACACATCTATAACAGAAAGGATCATGCACACACACAAATCTTTTTTAAGCTCTATTTTTAATGAGGTGCTGCAGCAGAAAACTGATTTTAAAAATCATTCAAATTGAAATCTTAAGCTTACAACGTTCCTTTAACTCAAACTGGTGAAGTGCTTCCTGGCACAGATGCCTAACTATTAACTTGGCATCTTAATCCCGGCTGCACATCGAGCATGGAACAAGCGAGAGCTCTGGAGATAGAATCTCCTTTGGCGTGATCACAAATCATAAAGATAATGGCTTTCCACTTATAAAGATTTTTGGAAAGCCATTTTGCTTCTGAGCCAGTAACCTATGTTTGGATTTGGATATCTTATATTTAAAGAGGATGCATGCCTGCTAAATCTTAAAAAAGAATGCAATGGCGGAACAGTGAGGAAAGGGGAAATCAAACAGCTGCTTTTGATGAAGAACACAGAGTGGATGCATATAACCCCCTCTACCACCGAGTGATTTTAGTCTTCCACCTTGAGCAGCCTATCACCGCTCCTCCTCAAGCAGTCACGAACTCGAAAATGAAACACCCCACCTGCTCTGAGATAAGAAATGCATGAAACCAAGAAGTATTTCCTGCTTAAAATACAAAGTTTATGGTCGTTTCTCTTTTGGGCTAGAGAACTGGTCTGTCTGGAAAACAAGGCAAATTCCGTATTTTGATTTATTTAGCATAGCATGGAGAGTCCAGAGATGAACTTCGTGCTTCATTACCATTACCAGCATCTCTCTTCACATGCAACATTATCTCATTTCTTGATCAAGAAAAGGGAAAGACCTCACTAAAGGCATGTAAAACAAGTAAGTTTGTAGAACTAAGGTTTTAGAACACAGGAAAAGCTTTTGTGCTGACTGGGATGAGCAAGGAACCTTCCTAATTTATTTATTTCAGTGAGAAAGGAACAGCAAAAATGTTTGTAGGGACAAGAGAATTTTGACCTTTTATCAGTCCATCACCAGGAGAAAGGAGAAATTCTCTTTGCACAGAACTCAGAGCTGTGGTATTCAATAATGTACATTAAAAAAACCCCGAAAATGGAAGCCAAATTTCTGTTACAAATTAATGACAGAAACAGAGTAGGATTAACTCTCATTAATCTTCAACACACAGAGGCACTGTGTCAATTTGTAAGTTTGGACAGCTTCACATCAGCTGAATCTGGGTGTTTAAGGTCGCACTGGACTGGGACAGTTCCTACATTAACACACGGACAGCGACCAACCAACCTGCCCTCGCCGCTGCTGGCACGGAAGGGCAGCGCTCTGCAGCGTTCACACACGCACAGCACACAGGCGTTTTGGCGTAAATCTAGATCAAAGTGTAAATCTAGTGCAAGTCATAATAAAAAGTTTAAAATGAAGTTTAGAAATGTTTAATGAGCCAGACATTTTGGTCACTGCCTTATTTGGTATTTAAATCACAAGCCAGGATTTGCAAAGCAGGCAGAAAGTGCACCACGCCTGTTTACAATAACATCTTCTGCATGGTTTGGTTTCTTATCTACCTTTGCCTTTATTTGTCCTGAGTTAGGAGCTGTACGATACATTCATGGAAGAAAAATATTTGTAGGCAAATAATGCTTGATTGCTAATTTACTGCCAGATCTCCAATAAATGATGATGTAGAAATGGTCACAGAACGGAAGACCGGGTTGTCAATTATTTAAGGCAGAATGAATTATTTACTAGTGATTAGCAGCTGGTCAGGAGCCTGCTAAGCTGTTGTCAGCACTGGGCGAGATGTTTGTAATTCTTAGCAACACAGAAGGTTGGGTGATTTCACAAACTAGTAACAAACCACTAAGGATCCAAACTCAGGCTCATCCTAAGACATTAAGTGATCACCATGCTTTGATATTTCATGCAGTCCCTTCTCAGAAAATTTCCTTTAGTGTTTTAGTTTGGGGGGGAAAAAAAAAATCAAGCTGCCTGTGTTCTTTTGGCTTTAACTTTCCATTCTGGATTCAGTGAACTGGAATTCTGTTATGAAAATGAAGTTATCTTTCATTAATCAAAACCATACTAAAAGAAAAACACATGTTAAAAAACCAAACAAAACCAAACAACCAAACAACAAAAAAACAACCCCAAACCACCAAAAAACCCCCCACCAAAACCTCAACACTGGAGTAAGTGTTAACTTCCTGGTGGATAAGTATCTAACATGAAAGCAGAGTTACCATCTCTTTGCACTTAAAACCCACACATTTTCTAAACTACCACAGCATTCACATTTTTTAAAGTCATTTTGCTTTGATACATGTTCGCAGTAAAAGCTACATGCTCCTGAATACACATTTGTTAGATGAATTACTGAGTCACGTATTCACAGGGTCATTAGTTCAACCAAGTACAACATCACTCCAGTATTGCTCCCAAATTGGTAATTAGCAAACACTTCTCTAACACCAAAGACCAATGAAGAGACTTTAAAAATGGTATTACAAAACTTGTAATAAAACCATGAGAAATTCAACACTGAAATAATCAGAGTGAATCTTTAACATGTTTATTTTTAAGTGGCTATTAATAACCCAGGAAAATACTTTTGTTTGTGTGTTTAAAAGTCTGAGGGCTAAAATTTCATTTCCTCTCAGTGCTATGACTTGCTATTCTGCCTCGGCAAGCTGAGGGTGGCAGACAGCACCCAGACTGCCATCGCCAGCACTTCTCCATCCCAGGGAAGCAGCTGGCGCCACAGCCAGCTTTTTTGGCTGAAGCTGCTCTGCCACAGGGAATTCTCACCTGGCCAGCTGTGTCTGGCACCCAAGCCAGCACACTTCTGAAAGGTGCGAATAAACCAAGAAAATAGCTCACCGTGTACAGATAATGATTTTAAAACTGCTACTACTAGAAAAACAAAGATGCTATTTTATATAGCTCCTCTATAGTTCTATATCCTAGAAATCAAATTTAAAAAGAAAAGAGCATTACACAACTCAGTGACTGCAGCATCAGCTCTCTGACAATTTTTGATCATATCCAGGGCATCGGTAAAGGAAACTGTATGCACAAGGAGCTTGAGCACAACTTGCTGAAGCGATCTGTTGAATTCCCAAGTGTATTACTCCGGATGCAAAGTTTCGCTACATATAATTGACTGAAAACGTTTCCACCCCTAAACATAAACCCAGTAATTTTATATAAAGCTTACCTAAAGTTCTGTGCCAAATCTGGATGAAAAGTTTCCATGGAGCTGAAATAAAAAAGCATTGGTATCAGAAGGAAAGTTAAAGCATTCTGCCAGAATTTCAGTTAGCATTTTAAACTTTTCTATTATGTAGCCCACAGGACCGATAATTGCATTGCACGCTTGAGGAGCTTCAGACAAAATTCGTTTAAATGTGACTTATCTGCACTTTTTGCTTGGAAGGAGCAAACCCAGTGAGACACAGAGATGCAAACACCCCTAAAGGGTAACTGATGATAACGCAGTCAAGATGATGTCTGTAACGAGCACTTGTTAAACAATCCACCTCAGAAACATGGAAAAGCCGTTTCAGAACTTTAAAACCCAGTTATGCCTTCATCTTATCTGAACACACAATACAACGATTTAAAAAAAACTCAAAAACCAAACCCCGACCACCCCCAGACAAAATTTAGACAAATAAAACAAATACAGGGCCTATTTTTGAAAATGCCATTATGGAAAATAAGTAAGTAGTTCAAGCAATTTTTGTGTTTATTCACATTACAACTTCTCTACTCCAATCATGTATTACAACTCTCAGGACTAGTTACTTTTGGAAAAAGAAGTAAAGAAATCTGCAGAATGGATTTGTCTGTGATGCATACAACGTTGCAATTACCACTGTGACAAAACACTATCCAGCCTAACGATAAAGAGAGGAACAAAAAAGTTACTATTAACAAACAAAGGTTATGGGTCTCACTAATTAAAACTGTATTAGTTTTGTTCACAATCAATTCCATAAATCACTTTTTCAGATCTGCAGCTGAACAGCTTTGTCTATTTAAATATTTATTTTTAAAAGATGAAATCATGAAATCACAGCATGGTTTGGGTTGGAAGGGACCTTAAAGCTCATTCAGCCCAACCCCCTGCCATGGGCAGGGACCCCTCCCACCAGACCAGGCTGCTCCAAGCCTCATCCAACCTGGCCTTGAACACTTCCAGGGAGGGGGCATCCACCACTTCCCTGGGCAACCTGTGCCAGTGTCTCACCACCCTCACAGTAAAGAATTTCTTCCTAATATCTACTCTAAATCTACCCTCTTCCAGTTTAAAACCATTCCCCCTTGTTCTATTGCCACCTGCCCTTGTAAAAAGTCCCTCCCCAGCTTTCCTGTAGGACCCCTTCAGGAACTGGAAGGCCACAATAAGGTCTCCCCAGAGTCTTCTGTCCATGATCCCTGTACTTCGCCCATTAATGGTCACAGAATCACAGAATTATTGAGGCTGGAAAAGACCTCAGAGATCATCAAGTTCACTATGACCTAACACTACCACATCAGCTAGACCATGGCACTAAGTGTCACATCCAGCCTTGCCTTAAAACTCCACCACCTCCCTGGGCAGTCCATTCCAATGCCTGATCACCCTCTCCATGAAAAAGTGCTTTCTAATACCCAGCCTAAACCTCCCCTGACACAGCTTCAGGCTATGCCCTCTCATCTTGTCGCTAGTTGCCTGGGAGAAGAGCCTGACCCCTATCTGACTACAACTCCCTTCAGGTAGTTGTAGAGAGTGATAAGGTCACCCCTAAGTCTCCTCTTCTCCAGGCTAAACAACCCCAGGTCCCTTAGCCTGTCATTATAAGACTTTCCCTCTAGTCCCTTTACCAGCCTCATTGCTCTCCTCTGGACCTGCTCCAGCACCTCAATATCCCTGAAGTGAGGGGCCCAGAGCTGTACACAGTACTCGAGGCCAGGTCTCACCAGTGCTGAGTACAAAGGGAGAATTACATCCCTAGTCCTGCTGGTCTCAGTATTCCTGGTATAGGCCAGGATGCCATTGGCCTTCTGGGCCACCTGGGCACACTGGTGACTCACATTCAGTCGACGGTCAATCAGTACTGCCAGGTCCCTCTCTGCTGGGCCTCTCTCCAGCCACTCTTCCCTCAGTCTGTAGCACTGCATGGGGTTATTGTGGCTGAAGTGTAGGACCCTGTGCTTGGTCTTGTTTAACTGCATACTGTTGGTCACTGCTTCAAACCACAGGCAAAACTACACTATCATTAGCAACATTTCTTAAGATAATGTTTCTTTAACATTCATACCATCCATGCAGTGGTCAGCAAAAGCTGATGCTATGAATTGACACAACAGCAAGGTCTCCACCTCTCTGCTTGGGAACGGGCTTGCCCAGTCCCTTAATAAAGTTGAAATGCAGGGAAAATCCCAAGTTTTGTGTGTGCTTTTCTACACAAAGTCTTAATATAGAGCTTATGCAAAAGCTGATTTAGTAATCACACATATAATTACTTCTAGAATTTTGTCATTGAATAAGAAATTAGGAGTTATAATTATGGCACCAAATCTTCTGATTTTCTTCTGCGACAAAACTCCTTTGACATGGATGCACCAAGGTGTCTTCAACCAATCACTCAAGGGAATCTCAAGCACTGTGATACCTTTTTCATGCTTTGGCTTCACTGCCTGTCTTTGTATGAAGACTTTTACTACTACAAATACATTGTATATTGCCCTATTTTAAAAGGCTATGCCACAAACCAGCATTTAGTTATACCATGCTAGCTCCATGCAGACACACTAGCACGCACAGAGCTGAACGAGCTGCAAGAACCTCTGCGTGGGGGGAGTTAGGGAAGAGTAGCCAAGAAGCCAAGAAACAGCATCAAGGGTTTCACACACAGAATCACAAAATGTTAGGAGTTGGAAGGAACTTCGAAAGCTCATCCAGTCCAACCCCTGCCAGAGCAGGATCACCCAGACCAGGTCACACAGGAACACATAAAGGCGGGTTTTGAATGTCTGCAGAGAAGGAGACTCCACAGCCTCTCTGGGCAGCCTGGGCCAGTGCTCTGTCACCCTCACAGTAAAGAAGTTCTTCCTCATGTTCAGGTTGAACCTCCCATGTTCCAGCTTGCTCCCATTGCCCCTTGTCCTGTCATTGGACATCAGAGAGAAGAGCCTGGCTCCTTCTCCTGACACTCGCCCTTTACAAATTGATAACCATGAATGAGGTCACCCCTCAGTCTCCTCTTCTCCAAGCTAAAGAGACCCAGCTCCCTCAGCCACTCCTCATAAGGGAGATGCGCCACTCCCTCCATCATCTTTGTGGCTCTGCACTGGACTCTTTCAAGCAATTCCCTGTCCTTCTTGAACCGAGGGGCCCAGAACTGGACACAATATTCCAGATGTGGTCCCACCAGAGCAGAGTAGAAGGGGGAGGAGTAGAGGTTTGCTCTAACTTCCCTGAGAAACCAAACCCGGGGCTAACTCCTCCGTGAAGCTGGTGGTTGGACGGTGAGTGTCACTGTTACAAGGGAAAAAGCCAACGGGTGGAACGTCAGCTTTCTTATCAGGAGAGGGTCACTTGGCGTGCTGGAGGAGAGACGATGTTAGGTGAACTGGGCAACTCAAACCAAAGAGACAAATCAAAGATGAGAAAGGGGAGGCACATGCAGAAACTAAACACTACATCCCCTCCATGGAAGCTAGAAAGAACTGTCCCGCACTCCTTACCCTAATGCTCTGCAGAGAAAGGAAGGCACTTTTCTTTAGTCTAATACGATTTAGAAATCATCTGTCAGGTGACTCCAGCTCCAAGTTATTTTTTTTCCAAGACAAGACTTTCTTCCTACAACCCTTACAGCCACTTCCAAACAGGTGTTAAAGGGTGACTTTTATTCACCCTTTTTAATATAAATTAGATCAGATAAAAAGAGACCACTGAAGATACCTAAAGAGGGGATTAAAAGCTAAATACTCACACAGAACATGCACCTGCAAACTCTTTTTGGTTTGTTTAGGGTTTTTTCATGTTTTTCACTGTATGGGTCAGCAGGCCTCTGAGGGGCTTTTGATAGGAACTAGAATAATGCAGCACAAGTAGTCCTTGCAAAGTCCACACTATGGCAAGAGTGCCAAAGGTTACAATATTTCTTAAGCCACTGAGAAGTGCAAGTTAATTATAAAATTTTGACAACAGGAGTGGATGACTGGAAGGACTCCCTTGACTGTCTTGGCAAGAAAACAGAAGGGGAATACTGCAAACAAGTTCTCCTATGGAGAAAATTGCTCATTAGAGGAAAACACGAAAAGTCTTAAGGTTATTGCACTGAAACTGTATTAACTTGATTCCTCTGGTCTTGCAGCATCCTCTGAAAAGGCAGGAAAGTGAGAAAGGAAACAAGGTATTAGCATCCTACTAAGTGTAAGCACCTGCCTTCCACAGTGGGAAAACTCCTTGAAGAAGGAGGTAGAAGAAAGATGCATGGTTCCTAAGGGCAAAAATAAATTCAGATGTGGGGGTGAACTGGGCTCTCTGGCACCACCAAATGCCTCAGAAATTTCTCAGTAAAATAGATTTTCAAACAAACAGTGAAAGACAATTCTGTGGGTCTGATAGAAATATCAGTTGTGGACAGAGCATCATTTCAAACCAAATCATAGAAAAGGGGCCCTCAGATATCAAGATATCATCCTGAAATCCTTACAAAAAATTAGAAGTTAAACAGCAGAACTCCTCCCAAATCAAATTATTAAGTTTGAGATGCTGGAGAAATTCATGGCAGATACTAAAATCCCATGCATTAGACTGTCACTTCACTGGCAGAGAAAGTCAAATTTGTTCATCCCAAACATGGTCTGTGAGTGCTAAGGCGCGATGCTCACCTGTCTGGACAGAAGGAGATGTAGAGCAGAATGAGAAGCACTGCTCCTACTACAGTTGCCAGCAGAGATCTCATCCAGGAGCTAAGCTGGCAGAAGTTACAGTACTGCACAATGGTGATCAAAATCGCGCAACACATAAACATGGTGTACTGCAACAGAGAGAGAGAGCGTGAGTTAGCTTCGTCTTGCTGACCTTCTGCACACAAATGCCAGCGTGAAATAAAGAATGTGAGATATGAAAGAGAAGGATCTAATTTGGTCTGTGTTATATGCACAGTAAGGAATCTCTCGCAGTGTCTGCATCAGGAGGTAGCACTTGAAGATGGAGGTCTTCCCTTCAAAAAGCAAGAAAACTTTAAGTACAGGCAATTTGCCACAATTTTCCCTAAATGGAGTTTTGTATTACTGCATTACACGACCATTATCTGAGTAGTTTTCAATACCTTCATCTTACCTTTGCAAAAACCTCAGTGCCTCTTCTTATTTAGGAAAAGGAAAAAAAAAACCAAACATTCATGGTAAGCTCTTCTCAACTGTCAGGGTTAGACCCTGTCTGTTTTAAACTGAATGTCACAGTTCCACTGTATTGAAAATGTGGAATGCATTCACCCTCAAAAACATGAGCCAACTGCCTACCTTTAAAAACTCTTCTAGGAGGATGTTATCATACGGGCCAGCTGCAGGTGAATTCAAATAAGAAAATAAAGCTGTTTTGGTAACAAAAGGTAGCTATCCGTAATTGTCATCTGATGCTTGGTAACACCCCTACTTGTGTCAATCCAAAGGGACAATTTTAGGTTTTCTGTTCCAAATGCCCTATTTCAAAAATCTTTATCTTTCCCTTTCCAAATTTTTACTGGATAAAGAAAAGGAAGAGCAGGATGGATACATTGCCCAGCATGTCTTCACTTCCCTGAGATACAATCTTACAGCGGTCAAAACCCTCAAGCTGATGCACAAATTTTGGTTTTATCAAGAATATTCACGACCATCTAAGCTAAAAAAGAGACTCCACAGCAGCATTGCAGAGCTCTGTTTTAACTATACACTGGATTTTACAGTATCAAACGATCATTCTCTCCCTTTCTCTCCCATTTTACATTTCTTTTACAGCTGAAGTGCAGAGACTGCAGATTAGCAATACTGTAGCATAACAAATAAGCATATGATGCAGAAGTAGATGCCGTGTATGGGAAAAAGCCTTACATAATTTACCATTTTTAAACCACAAGCACAGGGTTTTTTTTAAAGGATTCAAAAATGGATTAAAGGAATTTCTGAAGTGTCCATAGAAAACCGTAATTCAAACTTACTTTTTTTCCCCCGTTTCAGGTCTCCTAAAGTGGCAGAGCACTGGTTCTCACTCCAAGTGATGCCCCAGCAGGAAGCCAGCCTACAGAGGGTCAGTAAGTGCTGTGTTTTACTATGTACGCATGGCTTTGGAAAGTTTTTTTTTTTCATTGCTGTTTTTGTTAACTTTAATTTTAATTATTTTATATCCAGGGAGGGTATAAAATGCTATGAATAAAAAAAAACTTTGCAAAACCATGTCATAGTAAAATATGACACTTACCTGACCCTCTATAGATTGACTCCATTTCCTAGAGCTCCAAGACTGCTGAAACACTGAGCACAAGGCGAGTTGGGACATCTCTTGGAGAGTGAGCCAACCACCCCACGACTCTGGAGGACCTGCAAGAGGAAAGAAAGCAAAGTTCATTCTCAGTTTGGTGATGAACACCACCATCTTACTGTGGTGCCTGAAGCATTTAGATCAACAGCCTGATCTCAATAGGTTGCGAGAATACGCTAATAAAATGGTTCTTCCAACATTATTTTTAAACGTTTGGAGAGATGATCAAGGATGGTGATGAAGGGGATGAGATAAAAATCAGCGGACAGATTTGAGAGATTTGAAGGTTTTCAGCTCCCTTCAGTGTGCAGAAAACATTCCTACAATTCGTTTACTGGTAGTCATGAAGAAGGAAGATCATTAAACTGAAAAAAAAAAAAAATTTACAGCTTAAAAATAGTCAACCAAAATTAACAAAAGGTAAAAGCTACAGAATGACTTTAAACATGGGACGTGAAAGAATATCAAATACACTCTTTTGCAATTGTAATGACCATGGAATAACATGTGCTTAAATCAGGAAAGTTCAAAAAACGTCTGGTCCAGGTGTTTTCACAGAACACTTTCCAAAACCCAGTAACAAACTGCAACAGGAGGAATGAAGAGGATCTGGTCATTACCTATGCCCTGAAATAGCAAAAGGTTTGTGAAACAGAATTCTCTGAAGATCCTGGAAAGGAAGGACTGTGCACTGTGCTACCTAAGAGAAATGTGCAGAGACACAACCTTTCACCACCGGTTCCAGTCCACTTTATTCACTAACAGTTTTTTAAGCATTGATTTTATGCTACAGTTAGCCTTTAAATTAAACTATTCTTTCCCTTCCTCAACATTTAACCCCTTTTTCCCCCCTTCTGAATGTTTTTATTAAACAAGACGCCAAATACCCTGTGGACCTTTCTGTGGCTGGGCTAAATATGCCAATTTCTTTCAGTTCCTTTTCATAAGACAGCTATTGCATTCCTTTAACCATTCCCACAACCCCTGCAGGGTCATCATTTCTATGTACTGAGAGCTCTCTCCTCTGAGTTTCTCCATCTAACTCTGCAAAGAAAAAACATTCACTGCTAATACCGTTCTCACTGTTGACATTCACAAATGTGCATGCAGAGTTTTAAGGTATATATAACATCTCTGACTACAAACTCTAAATCAAAACCAGAATGAATGCAATGAAAAGCCCAAGATACACTACTTGCATTATCTAGAATAAACACCCACAGAAGTGTTTGGGTAAGGAAAAAAAAAAGTATGTATGTAGGCAGGCATTTCTAGGTATCCCTCTCCTCTTTTGTGTGAGTTTTCAAATAACCAAGTAACTATATTCACATAAACTAGGCATTTCATCACACACAAAAGTCCTATCCCTCTAAGGAATTGGTATCAAACAGATGTAAAGTATGAGGGAGGTGAAGGAAGACAGCAGGCAAGCAACAAGCTTTGTTAGATCCAAAATGTCAGATTATGAAACAGAGTTCGACAACTTACATGTATATTTGTTTCAAAATCAGAGGTGAAGTGTGAAAAAACTGCAAGAGCTGGGAGAGAAACCAGGATTGCACCAAAAAAATGTCGAGGCAGCCAGCCAGATATCACCTCCAGGAGACGCTTGGTGCAAGTCATCACCTCCTCCAGAAAGAACGCCATTCTGGAACAAATGAAATCACAGATCCAGGCATTAATTTCAGCACATCACTTCATGGATGTACAACTTACCTGTAACAATATCACTTAAAATCCTTCACTGAGACCATATAAGCAATCACAGCATGTTACATGCCATAGCACCTGCTGGCAGTTCCAGGAAATAATCCACCTTTGCTGAAAGATGACTGGCTGTTTCCTGCAGTAAGGGGTGTCAGAAAAGGGAGGGAGAGCAAGTGGGACAAACACTCCTTTGAGAAAACAAACGGAACCCCAAATTTCACTTCCTTTGAAGGTAAGTGTAGGAAAGAATTACTTCCATTCGTAAGTATTTAGCCTTAAATCATATGGAGAGAGAAGCAGCTTTTACAAGGTAAAAAATTACTTAAAATAATACCAGAGATGTTCGAAAAGCCGGGCTGTATACCCCACTAACAGATCAGTCACCCAGAGGCCATGCAGATCCACGTCGTCTCAACATTATACTGCAACTGAAACCAGTTCTCCCAGTTACAATTGCCCTGACAGAAGTGCCCGTCTGCAATCAGACTCCGTTCCCTCTCATTAGGGAAGAGGAAGAGGAGCGTGGGCTGAGCGCTGGCACCCTGGCAGTGCTGGGGAAGTAGTTGCGATGAGCGCGGTGGAGGCCAGCTGGCAGCTGCCCCGCTCCTTCGCTCGCCTGTTGGTACCCAGCATAGCAACCCAGTTGGCTCCGCGCGAGGCAGGCGGGAAGGAATGGTTCTTGCCTCAAGCTGCTGAGAAAACGACAGCCCAAACCTGCGAGGTGCTGAAGGAGACAACTGGGAGATACTGCTTACATGAGAGCATTTCTGATTGCTAAAACGAATAAGGAAAGGTGAAAGGATGCTTAATGCTTGAGGATATTACATAGAAAACTGTTATTTAACTGCAGAAACAAAACCTTGGGATGAATTCCTTCTTAAAGCCCCAAAACATTAGTTACTTTAGGAAAACAGCAACTGCTGGTCAAGGTTCTAATTATTTTTATGCAGACATAAAAAGATAATGTAGTACAGCTCACTTTGTTCAAAGCCATTACATGTGGATGTTGTAATTATCAGAAACAGTCTAGGCAGGTAACTGCTGCCCTAACATTGGAGTACACCAGAGCCCAAACAGTAAATATTTACTTTTTTTTTTGGACAGAGAAGCTCACAGCTAAAAATAAAAGCCTAAATGCACTAAATACAAAATCTACACTCTCCAAAGTTACCCAGATTATTTCCAGTTACCTGTATCTTTTAAAAATTAAAAAATATCCACTGATTTTTTAACACTGTTGTCTAAAATACAAGGTATTATGCTGGATAAAAGCCTAATGCAAAACAGGATAAATTTAAAGTTCACGCGAATTTGACATTCATTCCACGCTTTTAAAATACGTATTGCTTATGAATGGTATTTTAATTCTCTGGTCTAGACTTCTATGAATTTTGTGACCTCAAGCATTCTTTTGACACTCTAATTTATTAAAATCTGGGAATTATACTTAAATGCAAAGAAGATAAATCTGGGGCAACAGGATGGAAGATGCTGTAATACAGCGGGACCCCACGAGAGGGTGCTCACAGATCTGTTAGTTCCTGGTTTAATGGATTTCCATTTACACCACAACTTACAGCTATATCCCATGCAAAAAAGAATTTCCGACAAAGCACAGAAATTAAAAAATTGTATATAAAACAAAATTAATTTTTAAAAAAGCTCTACAGAGTAAGCATTGGGTTCTCCGAAGTGCCATATACTGTCCTAACTCAGCTGCCTCTAACATCGATGACAGAACCACCCCCGTCTTCAGTGGCAGCCAAGCTCGCCCAGTATCGAGTACTTCTGAAAATGCCACCCAAGTTCATGCCTCTAAAAATAAAGTTCAATTCTCCCCAACCCCATGAATTAGGATTAACATTTGCAAGGCTGAACTGTGAGAGAGGAAACTGAACTGGGCTGCAAGGCAGAGCACCCCGGGCCAACTCCATCTCTGCGCTCCCCGGAGCAGCAATGCCTCTGTCCCCGCTCCGGTGCTCGTCCACGTCGCTCCCGCGTAGAGGCTGGCACAGAAACCAGCCCTGTGACACTCAATGCACAGCAGATAACCCGCGCAGCTCATGTCTCTCACCCCAAACCACACAACAGGGACTCCATGGTACAGAAAGCATTTTTCATTTTTCTTTTCGCCAAGCCTCCACGCCAGGACAAATTCTTATGGGAACTATAGCAACAAATCCATCAGCGAACCCGATCAGTTAATCCTGTGATGAGGACACTTCTTTATTTAGGCAGCTGTGTGTTTCAAAAAAGCTAGCGCAAATTCCAGGACAACGCCACATTTCTCATGATAATATTTACTTTCTTGCATCGATTTTTCTTTTGTTTTTCTTTTTGGTCCTGCACTTATCACAATGCCCTGGAATTAAAACGATTGAAATCTCATCCTTCAGAAAACAGCAAAAGCCTGTGAATATGGCACAGCCCTCCCACTGCAGGAAGAAGTGCATTAAATCCAGACAGCAATGAGAGCTGCAGACAGATTTAATGGCTACAGGGCAGTATCAGTAAATAATGCAGTGTCAGTGGGGAGCTCAACAGGGCTTAAATGCTAAAGCATCCAAGATGTTTACACAAGCTGGAGTTCAAATTAGTAACTTTGACATAAATGATTAATGGGTAATAGAGAATGTTACCATCATTTCTGTATTTACTGGCAGTCTAAAATCAATTCCCACAGTTCAAATCAAAAGCTTTTGGCATAGCAGCAATTTGGTGGGATCTTAAATACCAAAGTCACAGATGTTAGAAATAAAGGCAAACAGAATACATTGTTTTTCCCTGCATCAATAATCTGTATCAGTCCTGTTGTTAACAGACCCGGTTACTTACGCTCTCATTGCAGAAAGCAATTTCTGTTCCTGGTCATTAGGAGTTTAAGATCCAAGGGGCTGGCCCCAGGGCCTCAGCCGTGGACAGGCCATGGGTGTCACACTTCAGCAAGCCGGGAAGGTGAGCACCAGGCAAAGGGCAGTTTTGTTTACTCAGACAACAGCAGCTTCCCACTCTGCTGTTTTGATTGTACTTGCTGGCTTTCTTCATCCAGAAAAGACTGTTTTGCCCTCTAGAAAGGTACTTCTGAATTCATGAAACAACTTATCAAGTGCTCCCATCTCTCACTCTTCTGAACAGTGTTGAAATATCCACTATTCTGGCCTCATCTCCTCACCCAGAATTCTTCACTGAAGGATGCTACCAAAAGCAAGACATTTTCTTTAAACAAAATTATTTATGGCATGTTTTACTCATGAACAAGAAGTAGATGTCAAAAGTTAACATCTAGTTAACAAAAATCCCCTATTTACAGCTAAAATAGTGGGCAGATGTATTTTACCTGTATTCCTGCAGAAGCACTCTTAAGAATCCCACCTGAAGTCTCACACTGTCCTACGTTCAGTGACATTTCCCAAGGTATTTTGATAAAATAGCAGAACTTTAGGACCTCTTACACTTCAGCTAAACTCATGAAAGTCAAAGTAGTCACATTTCAAGTGGGCAGAAGGACATTCTTTGCACTGCATCTACAGAACAGGAGATGACATCTTCCACACGCTTACTAATGAAGCACCATTTTTTGCATGCAGCTTTATACAATTAATTTTAGAGTGGCACTTGTGATAACAGTGGGATCCTCATCTACGGATACTCCAATAATTTATTATCAGACACTTCAGAGGAAGCAAAACATCCTTCTCCCTTGTAATCTTTGCTCCGTGAGGACTTCTACTCTCCTAGAGCTTACAAGTTTTAACTCATTTCTCATTGCAGAGGCAGCAATAGCGCTCTCCCCTCCCACTCCTGCAGCTGGACTGAAGGTTTTAGCCACAAAAGCTGTAGCAAGTACTTCCTAGGCCGAGTCCTGTATTAAATTAAAAGTTAGACTGATTTAAAGGCAGGGTGTTTTGCATCATGATAATGAAAATACAATGAGAAACTTAGGCAAGAATTTTCTGGTCCTAAAATAATCCCTTTTCCTGAAATTCTGGGATTGTGCCCAGCATTGTAGTCCAATCTCCTCCCTTAAGATATCTCAGTGGTATTCTGTGATTGTCATTTGGGATGACATTTCTGCACAGGAAGTTCTGCGCTGTTTCTGTGCATAATGAGTGGTCAGGGTGAGCAGTCCTCATTCTGAAGAGGAAAAAGACGATTCTCTTCTTTCTGCTGAAGGGAACTGTATAGCAGCATGGGCCTCAAGTTGCAGACACTGGAGTGGCTCAGAAGTGTATTTACTATAAAGTAAATACACATTATAAATTCAAAACAAAAAAAACCCCTCCACGTCAAAAAAGATACCTTTTCCTACAAAACTGCATCCCTCTCCAAATGGCCACTGCCATTATATTTTAAAAATAAAACCTACCAGAAAGCTTCTGAAATTTAAATCTACAAAGACTGCTCTTTCTTGGTGTAGTATAAGACTGTTTTCAAGAAGATACCCTGAGTAAGATCTACTCAGACCTGAGCAGATCCTGTTTTCTGCTTTAAGAGACTGATTGAAGTGTTACCTTAGATTAGATGTGATGATCAGAATTAAGCCAAATACAAATTATACCTCATTAATCAAGAAAAGATCGCAAATGTGAGCCCATGATAGCGAGTTCCTGGGAATCAACTACTTGTAACTGCAGAGCAAATACAGAGTGGTTTGCAGACATTTACACAACAGGCGCTCCTGTAGCAAGGGATACCTGGTGACTCAATCCCTACGTCCCCACTCCTCAGCCATCAGTTTGACAGTGGGCAGGGAAGGGCAGCAACCACTTAGCCCATCCAGGACTCCTTTTTCCTCAAACTAACCAAGAGAATCTGTGGGGCCTTGAGATGAATGGTCAGCTCAACTCCAATGAATGCAGCAAGTGCTAGCGGCCACTGATCATCTGCACCCAGAGCTGTGCAGGAATTGCAGTGTTCCCTGCATGCCCAACCTTCTGTGAGTGCCCATTAGGATAAAGACAGTCCTGCACTCTTTTCACTGAAAATTGGTTATTACTGCAACAGGCGGGACTATGAGTTTTGATGGCTGGCTACAGGTGTTCTCCACAGTGTGAGATGATTCTCAAGTTGTTTTTCAAATCAGAATTAAACACAGAAAAATGATTAGTACTAAAAAGTATATACTTCTAGGAGTCACCCTGAAACACTTGCTTTTTAAAACTTACTGAGTTTAAAAGAGGCATCCAAGCCAGCTTAGAAAGTAAAATTCAGGCTTAAAGCCAACATCATCTCATGAAAATACTAGAAATGTCAGTGGCAAAACCAAATAGTGTCAAGAAAACATTATAAGGCTGCTTAAACTGACCTTGGTAATGGCCCAGGTTCACTACCAGAGAGCACGGCTCTTCACAATATAGTGCTGCAATGAAGATGGATCTCTGTATGGCCGGACATGGCTCAGAAGGACAAAACTGCTTTGCAAATTCTTGGCTACATAGATAGTACATTGAAAACAGCAATTTTCCTTCTTCCTAGGAAACCTATAAACCACCAATTATGGAACACAACTGAAATATAACCTTATGTGCCTACATATAAAAATTTCTAAGATCACAGCAATAGTTTTTTTATAAATGTATAAAATAAGAAAAGGCAGCTGCAATGTAGCCTTGGAAAACCAAGTGGGAACGATAATGAACTGAAAAATACTAAAATGGAGTATTTTCATTAAGGAACCTGCAGGGTGAATCTACACAAATTTTCTCCAAACATATATTGATAACAGAAACCAGCTCTTTCACAAAGGGGTGGCTGAGTTGTTGAGAGCTGAAGAAATTCAAGGATACAACACCATAGCCATCAAGTCCAGACTACTGCTCACCGCTGCCTTTTGACTCTCCTGCCTGGTGCACTGGAAAAGCTGGCTGGGCTCATCAAACAAAAAACAACTCTGCCCCCACCCAAGACAGAGTACAGAAACCGTTCTGCACAGGGGAAAATGCAATTCTGGTGCAAGAGAGAGGACAGAGCAGCAGTTAATCCATTCACTGGAATGACAGTCCTGCGAGTTCAACCACCTCCGAGTACAGGTCTTAACACTTCCTAAATTTCTAGATTTTCTAAAAACTCTAGAACTACAACACTATTCAAATTGCAACAATCAAATATGCCTGCTAAGAAATACTATCCTTAAAAGCATTTCCACTGTTCACAAATGACATCTCTCTATGCCTTAACAGCCTTCATGTAAATACTCTTGTATCCTTTTACATGCACACTGAGTTACAAGCTTGCTTCAGTGACTACAGTACTAATTTAGTACTATTTACCTTGACCCTGAAAAGTCATAGTAAGAGTGCAAACTGCAATCTCTTGTTTATTTTGAAACAACAGCAGAATTGCTTCTACCTTGTAATTACAAAAGCATTTTACCTTGCACACACCTGACAGATTCGCAGAACTACAAATAAGGACACATGTTTCCACACACCACCCTTGTAACATGCTCTTGTGTCAGAAGTGCAGTGAAAACAGGGGACAAGGAGGGCAGAATAAACTTGCTCTCACAAGTACAGACAAACAAACAACTCACTATTAGGTCTACCATCTGGGTTAATAACAGGTTACATGTGGTATCTGTATAAATCAGACAACACACCCAGAGAGCATGAGCTTTACTGAATGCTTGTTCAACTGCAGTCCTCTGCGACACTCGAATGTGTGAGTAACTCCAGCGGCCTGGGGGAAACACCACATTACGCAGGAACCACACAGTAATCGCTCGCTGAGTAGCTACAAATGCCAGGGTAAGCCCACAAGTGTCCTAGAAGTCCAGAATATGCATCCTCTGGGTGACTGGGTCCAAGTCAGGAACATGGAGTCACTGCTAAACATCAGGTACCTGCAGCCAATCCTCACCTCCGAGGGCACAGCGGCTGCAGGGATACAGAAGAATTGAGGGATGGGGGATTCTTCGCTGCTGGCTGCGAAGAGGCAGGGTGGGGGCTGCCGCTGCCGAGCACAGTCCGGCGGAGCGGCTCTTTCTGCAGACAAACCAGCGTCCCTTCCCTTCCCGAGCAGCAGCTGACTGTCACACAGCCCGGGACTCGGGGGAAATGCTGAACTCTAATTATGTGTCAAACAGAGAAAACACAAACTATTTGAATATTAAACCCATGGGACTTGAAATAGAGATCATTAAGAAAACTAATTCTGGACAGATGCAATGTGACTTTTGACTTCTGCAATTCCTTTTTTTTTTTTTTTCCCTGGGAAAAGGACTGCTTTTTGTATTCCTGATAAAGTATTTCAGTTTTAACACTGGAATGGTGTACTTCTATCAAGGAATTTAAAGGCAGGGTTGTTGTTTTTGTTTGTTTTTTTTAAGGACAGATAAAAGCTTTCTGTTTGAATTCCCTCACTCTGACAGCCCTGTGAGGGGCGAAGATACCCAGTTGTGTGTGGCATCCCAAGGAGCAATAAGCAGGGGTGGTCATGGAGTGCAGATTCTGCTTCCTTAAGTGGCCTCTATCAGTCACCTCTCTCTCCTCCAGTTTCTGAAGCCAGACCTCTCTTTGCACAAGGTTTGCCACAAGCCTTCTTGGCTTCACTAACACTGCTGTCCAAATATCACAGGGCATCCAAGCGAGTTCCTGGGGATGCTGTCAAACAAAATGTTCCCAAGCCAGCCACCATTTTAGTACTCACTGCTATGTCAAGAGTTCGTTATGCTTTATTTACCTAATTGAGACGACAAGTGACAGCACCTCTAGCAGGATGGCGATGATGAACACCACGACTGCTGCAGGTGGTGGAGGGGACGCGACCATGCCATGTTTCAGGAAACACGTGATGGAGAGTATGAGGAAGACTATGGTGGAGAGGAACACATCCAGGAGCGAGCTGAAGGTAGCGCTGGCAAACGTCTTCACTGGAGCATTCCTAATAACCTGTGCAGAATACAGGGATTGAGGGAACAGTTGAAAATTAATAAATGCTATTTTGCTGAATTCAACTGCACCATAAACAGCAGCTCACAAAAACAAATGAAGGAATACAGAACTTTTTGCCACTTCATCAATCCAGTGTAAGTACTGCTTTGAAGCAAGAAACAGAAGAGGTAGTTCAATGGCTGTATCACAGCTCCCTCAGAGTAAGTCTGTGCTGGAAAAAAAAAAGCACTGGCAGCACAACCCCTGCGTCTGCGGTGATTTTTACAGAACATTATGAAGCAGAAACAAACCACATGAAAATTGCTTATTCTATGCAAAGACCATAATAACTAGCAGATAAAGCTATAAGAAGTTTTCTTCAAGGATTTTAATTCAAAATAATAATAGATTTTACCATCATAAGCCTTCTAGTTCCAGTGGTCCTTTAAGAAAAGCCTCCAAACACCACTTTACAGAAACAGTTACTTGCCTGTGGCAGAGCTCATATCTCCCTTTTACACCAGATTAAAAGCAGCAATCAGGACGCTACGTAATCTGAACTGATCAGAGCCCAGGACACCAAGTTCTGTTCTTCCGTAACCCCTTACCACACATTCCCATCCCATCTTGTCCTGGCCCCAGTGCTTGTGCAGCTGTGCTGTGCTGGACTGCTTTGGCCAGTCCAGCTGAAAACTCGATCATGAGCTCCACATCCTGGCTTCCTCAGATGAGCCCAGTCTTAGGAGTGTTTATATCTGCCCAAGGGACCACAGAAAGCAAGTTCCAAAGAAAAACAAAAAGTATGTTATCAGTATCACCATTAAGTAGCCCAGTTTAAGTACTCTGGTTTAATTTGGAATTTTCTTCTGCTTCTCAAAACACTATCAGCACTCAGCAATATTCGGAAATGAACTTGTTTCTCATTTGTATCTCTCTGCAACCTAATAAGTTCAGCTAGCATCATTTCAGTGCCAAAATTATCTTTTAATCTGAACTGCAGCAGAATCCTGTTAGTCCACACAGGAAGGCACATAAATGAATTAGGGAAAGCAGCACTGTATCCTAAAGTGACAGCGTTAAGAATGCCCTAATAGTGTTAAGCAGTGCCTTAATTTCCAAACAAGAACAGGCTAAGCAAGCTCTTGGGAAGCGGAGCTGCTTACAGAGAACGATCACAAACGAGGCATATGCTGCTGGTGCTGTGTAATTAGAGGTGAATTCAGTGGTGTCAGAAGTTACTTTCAGCAATAGTTTTCTGCAAGGTAATTAAAGAACCAGCAGAGCTGACAAATCATTTCACTCTAAGAGAAGACTTTTGTTGTTGTTGTTGTTTTGGACCAGTACTATGACAATATTAAAGCTTTAACAGGTTTTTGCCCCCGTGCTGCAGAGTTACTATTAAAGAGTGAAGATGCCCCTTCCAGGCAGGTCTGCATAATGATTTTCAAATTAATAGCTTGCCACTAACAAAATGCCCAGACAAAATTCCTGCTCCTGCTATGAATTTCCTACATATCCTCATTAATAGGTCAATCTGTGTATGCTTGACTATCACTGCTTCACTTCTCTTTCCAATCTTTCCATTGGAAAGAACATGATACACTATTCTCTGGATAGTTTGTGTAAATTTTGCAGGCTGTATCCCACAAGAAGTTTCTCCCTGTTGTTACTACATGAGCTTTATTCAGAAAGATACTGCTAGAATACAGTGCTGCAGGATGAGTATGGAGTTCCTGAACAAAGTGAACAAAACAAGCAAATAAGGGCTACTGCTAAGGACAATGTGACAGTGCTGCCCAGAACAGAAAGCAGCCCATAAACAGAAAGAAACAAGCAGAAGCAGAAATCCTACCTGCCCTCAGATGCAGGACATATAGAGAAGAAAAGAAATCAACACCTACACTTATGACGGTGCAATTCTGCCAGACAGATGACCCAAACTAATGGCTCAACGCTACTGGAAGGGAAGGGCCCATTCCCCTCTGTGCTGCTGGGCACGCAACTCGCACTGGCTCTGGCACCTGTCAACCTCTCTGTGAGCTGCCAGTTCAACAGCACAGAAACAGACCCAGATGGAAAACCAGCCCAAACAGAAAAACAAACCATGACTATTGTATGCTAGGCTACTGAAGTGAACTGGCTCACAGTAGGGAAGCCTGATAAGCACCAGAGCCATCAGAAGGAGCAGGGAAGAGTAGAAGCAAGGAGGGGAGAGCAATTGTCCTCTTTCGGCAGCAATTTTTTCAGCTACTCAAAGAAATCCAGCCTCAGTTAGTCCTGACACTTAATGTCACTACATGTTAACTTAAAACATCTTGCTAGTTCCTATCAACCAGGCAGGAGTACCTACTGACATGGAAAGCCTACAATACTATTAGCCCCCAGAGGAATTAATGACTTTTGGCACTCAGTGCAGAACCCTGAAGAAGGCACTGAGTCCATCACAATTCACTCACTGCTCCTTACAAGTATGCAGTGTTTTGAACTGCCTGCTTCTGAATGCAGCACACTGACAGAACTTAGGACATCTGAGTTCAGAGCAGGTTTGGGCTCCACAGGGATAACTATAAGGCTGTGACATGAACAAGAATCAAATACAAAGCTACCATTCTCAAAGTTAGGATATTTGATGAGAACACAAGTCGCATTTGGCCCTTTACTCTCCTCTTAGCATGGTTCTCTGGCCTGCCTAACCTGAAAATGGAGAAAAGACAAGTAGGAAGTAATTAGTGTATCTTGGTGGATTGAGAAAAGGTATTTCCAGCCCAAACACTGGACTAGACTCAGGGCAGGGCACAAGACAGGTAAATTTAAAGAAGACTGTTTTCAGAGGCAGCAATACCAAGTAATAAATCCCATTTGACATGTCATGAATCTTGTCATCAACTGCAATAAAATGTGTTAAAAACAACAGGGAGTTGCTTAGACAGATGACAGAAGGAAACCAATGCCAGAAGAAACACACCTCTTCCTGATAGCTCGTCCTGTAGGCCATCTCCAAATCCTGGTCCAAGAAGTTGAGGCTCAGCTTGTTGATAGGCGGTTTAAAGAAGTAGTCTTTCATAAGGCTAAAGAGAAAAGATGACATCAACATCAGTTTATTCAGCTGTAACTCTTTCAGAACCCCCTGTTCTGTGGTTTCTGTTTCTTGGGGTCCTGGAGCACTCAAAGGAAGTATTTCACAAAAAATGACAGAACAAACTTTTATACTTGCAGGAAGTGACTAACAAGTCCTTCCAAAAACTTAACAGCTATAACTGCAGATAACTACAGATAATTGTAATACAGGCCAGCAAATAGTAAAGGTTGATTGCTGCGATAGAGGCACAACCTGAGGAGCTGTGTGGCTGCAGGGTATCTGTGTCTTAGGTGGAATTCTATTGCTCAAAGCAAGCCAAGGGTAATAGAGGTGACAAATCCTTAGAAAAAAAAATAACCAAACCAAACAAAAAAAACCCAAACCAACACAAACATACAAAAATCCAAACAACACCCAATGTCCATTTTAGAAAGCAATACTTTCTTGTTATCTCAAAGACACTAAAATAACTCAGTAACTCAGCTGGGAACATTCCCTTAAGGATCTGGGCTGCAGAGGAATGGAACCTGAGGAGACAGATAGCTCACATTTACTTCTGAAACAGAAGATCTGAAATCACCAGAATCAACAGAGGCACTGACAAATAATGAAACTAACTCACTAAGTCTAATGAACCAGGAGGCAGCATCTACCAGAGGGTGTTCATGCACCCTTTCACCTTATCTGCCAGGATTAGGCACAGAAAAACAAACAAACATAAAAGAGACCTCAAACATTAAAAAGCTGCTTATTTTCCCCACCTTCTGGAGCAAAAAGAGAACTTTTTTTTGAGTTTTACATTAGTAGTAAGAGGTTTATGAAAGAAGTTTTGTAACTCCACCTATGGCACTTGATCTGCAAACCTTTTCTTTCTCTAGCAGATGTCAAAGAGCTGGAAGGACTCGACGTACAGAGCACCAAGTGCTTTGTGCCTGATGGTCGCAGAGTAAGGTCACGCCTGCTGATGCCATTTATTGCTCGGACAGCTCGTCACCCTCTGTTCCATGCAGTCCTCACCTGAGGCTTCACAACACCTGCTCCTGCTGTGAACCTCCCCTCATTTTCAAGCAAGCAAATCCACTTGTTATCTACAGTGAACTAACTGTTTTTACAATTGCTGTAGAAGCTGAAATGGGGCGGTTTCTTCCCAGGTGCTATTGCCATCTTGAAAACTGTAAGACCGGAGCAACAACTAGAGTGGGCTATTTTCAAGTTGATAACTCTAAACAAAAACCAGAGATGTGCATGAGAGCAAATTCTAAGCAGATGAAGAAGCTGAAAGATCCTACAGAGTTAGTCTGTGCTTGAATTCTTTTTTTTTCCAGGGGATTTTGTTTTTTGGGGGGTTTTTTGTTCCAGTTTATTACTTACGAACACCTGCCAAAGAGGTTTTTAGGAAGTACAAGCTCCCCAGCACAAGATGGCACGCAGGAAGCACTTTTTTCTTGCGACGCCAGGCCAACCAAACACATTCGTAGACTGAAGCTCCAGAAGACAAAAGATTTCAACCAAGAATATGGCAGATATTTTGTGACTGTTAAACATTCTGACTTTGGCCAATACACTGAAAATACCAGGATATTCTGAAGGAATGACAGGACATGTTCACTTGAGTCCCCCTCGTCTTTCACTCATATCTTCCCTCACCTCTCTTAGATATTTCGAAGAAGATCTTATAATACGAATCTGCAAGCCTTTTTTTTTCTTAATATTGTTGGATTCCCTTTCTTCCTCCAGGGAAGCTCAACAGAGCATGGTGATGTTGTGCTGGAGCGGCAATGGTCTAAGGGTGTAGGAGGGTAGGAGGGACAATCCAGTTTGCAAGTGCAGCACGAACCAGAAGGTGTAACAGGATGAAAGCAGGGTGAAGGCTGCATTTCTGTCAGCCAGCTGCACTGTGCCAGTCCAGCTCCAGTCAATACTCATCTGTCTCAGGAGAAAGATGCCAGTTTAGTTGACTAAACACAGTCAAGTACATAATCTGCTTCCCAGGAGGCCCTGTGCCTCCCCAGCACAAGGGATTTCTGTTCTCCCCGTGTCAACCAAGACTGGGAAGTGGGAGATGGAAGAAACAAACAAGCAAATTTTAAAAGTATTTAAAAAAGGAAACTGACCCAAGGTGGGGATCAAGGGCTGCACAGAACCTGGCTTCTGGGGGGAGCTTCGTATTTCCCTGGGACTCCGCTCTGTAAGCCTAAAGAGATAATTTCTACATACTGATCTGATTAGTGCAAGGGCACTTGTTTCTTGTACTTCAAAAGGTTTACAGCCTAAGGAATATGTAATTTTTATTGGAAATGAAAATTTAAAAAGCGAGAATACTTTGAGGGTATCCCCAGTGAAATTAAATTTAAACATTTTTGTACTCTTACACTATAGTTTTCTTTTAAAATGCCCAGTAACATGCAGATTACAGTGAACAAAGCAAGGGTATTTTTATAGTGGTTGTAGTAAAGCCAGACTCAAAGCTCAAACGCTTTTTGTCAAATATATACACTGTTTGCCGAATATATACATCATCAAGTTGTACGAAGATGCAAACTGATAACTTCTATGAAAAGAATTCTTGTATAATGCAATAATACAAACATGCCGCACTAACATGGGCACTATATTCTTTTTATTTTTATTTTTCATTATTTTTAAAGACAACCAGAACCACACTGAGATGTCAACTCCAAGGTGAAATCTTGACATGCAGAGACCAATGGCCACTTGTGAAGCTCTCAGCCACACACTTAAACTCTAGAAAGAGTCTGGGAAATAAAAAATACCACCAGTGCCCAGCACTTCCTGCAGGCCAGCCCTAGGCAGCTCCCTAATGCAGCGTCCAGCCTCCCAGATACTCCCTTGGATGTGTTTTAACTTCCCAGTTGTACAGGAAGCCTGAGTAATTCATGTACTGTATCACCAAATCTGGGTTAGGTACTTCTGTTACTACGAATTTACACAAGAATACCAGCATCGTGCACCACAGTGGAAATCCCTGCCCCAGGCCAGGGCAAGCTCACACTTCACTGCTGCTGCTGGGTTTGCAGTAACATAAAACCAAAGCAGCACAACTCCAGTATTATTATTGTGAATGGGCTTTCACGTAAGATGACCCAGGGGATGTTTTGACTTCACCTCCTTCCCGGAGAAAACTCAAATTTCCCATTCAAACATCCTCATGGATACTAGATTTGTTGAGACAAACAACATATTATGTTTTACAGTAGGCAATGAAGAATGTTTTTAAAATTACTTATTACATGTAACTCTACATTGAGAAACGTTAAAAAGATTACTGTAAAACGGTAGGCTTAAACCATTTTGCATAGACCTAATTAATAAAGAGAATATTTTAGGAAAGTTATGTTTACATGAACTGAACTCGGCAGAGAAGTTTCCCTAGCAACAAGAAATGGCCCACTTAATATGGTAATGATGATATTTAATTAAGACCAAAAAAAGCCAGGCTTTGACTGATGTCAAATCATGGTCCTACTTTTTCCTTTTTCTGAATCAGAAAGAATGATCCATTTTGTAAGTGGAGGAGGAAAGCTCCAGGAACACAACAGCTTGAGCTAGGTATCTTCAGCAGGCCAACAGCATAAATTAAGCTGCTTCTAGAACTTAAAATTTGCAGTGTTCTAGTTACACTTTAAACAAAAATCCACTTCTTGCTGATTTTTGCCAACACTGGGACTTTCCCAATCCATCTGTCTTCTAATATTTGAAAATATCAGCTAAACACCTATTCCCAGCCACTAATGACAGACCACACAGAGAGGAGAGAAAAGAAAAAAAGAGGAGCCTTAAGTTTTAACTGAAGTTGGCCTCAGGAGAAAGATAATCTGAAAAAAATCTGGAGAGGAGACTGGAGAGGGACTGGTGTCCCTCCTTCTCACTTCTCCCTGTTTTAGTGATGTTTTCAGTTAAGACAACAGAGTCCCATTCCAAGCAGCCTGGGGTCTATATGAGCATACAGTTTCAAGGATATTTAGATAAAATACCCTTAATCTGAGCGGAAGCAGTGAAGCACAAATAAGAATAGCCATGAATAATAACAAACTCAAGTTATCTGTTTAGTTGATCCAGTCAAGTCACTGCCATAATAAGGGAGATGCAGCTGTGTGTTTACAAAAATCATATACTACTGAATTCTGGGAAATATGTTTTCCTCTGTCTAAAATAAGGGTTTTTTTGTTTGAAACAGAGAGCGAAGCTAACTTTATAAAATGCTGTAGGTAGGTAGTAGGTCCATGAGAATTCACTCCTATTAATTCTGCTTCCAAGCTCAGTGTGATTTCTAGGCATTAGTTGGTCACACAACGTAATCAGATGTTGTTCTTTTGCTATTAAAAAAATGTGAGTGGTTCTGAATTTATGTTACACGATTAATTGCAGAGAAAGGCGTATGCTATGTGTACTAAGGACTTTGGAATGTAAAGATAAGAGTTCAACTTCATGACAAGTCATCTAAAGAGTACTTTTCCCTTTTTGAAGACTCAGCTGAAGAATGACTGCTCACCACAGAAATGATTAAAAACCTGGCTTTACGTATTCCTGAGTGGAGTATTTCTGACATCAAGTTCCTACTGTAGTTTAAACAGAATACAGACTAAGATCAGAAAACATGTGACATGTTATATGTTAACAATAATTACTGACATTAGACAAAAGGCACACAAACACAGATTAAAGATATGGGACCCCGTTACTGCCTTCTCTACTTTATACAGTTTTACACTGTACAGCTCAATTTTCCTTACCTGTCTTCTTTAATCACATCCACAAAGTGCGCATCTGTCTTTTCTCTGATGTTTTTGAACCTCAAAGGAAGGAGAGCTGATTGATCCAGGCTCACTCCACCCCATCTTCCTTTCTCTTGCAACATTTCATAAAGCGAGGTTTGACTATTGCTCAGCTTTTCTTCCTGTGGGGGACTCAAAAGGCCATTCTGAGTCTTTGGACTGTGTCCTCCTGGAGCCTGAATGACAGAAAGAAAAACACACATGGGGAACATTAGTGCTTGAGAAAGTAGACAGAAGAGATTTAATGGGGCCAAAGTTGAAAGCTCTTCCCTCCACACACTGAGCTTTTACCTGATCACACCAAGGATCTACCTCCCCTGTCTCGAGGTCATTCACATCTCCTGTACGCCCGTGCCTGCTTAGCTGTTGTCTTTCTGCTTTTTCTGTACTAAGTTTCCAAGGAGCAGAAGACAAAGTACATTTTCACACATACAACGAAGACCAACCACAAGCCCAAATCTTTTTCAATCCTCTTAAGGTGAAGATTCTTCTAAAAAGCTTTTAAAATACCTACTTCAACTGTGCTAACTCTCCACAGGTCATGAGAAACTTGCTCTGACAGCCCTTGCTGACCCTTCCACTGACCACTACAGCCCTGCTGCTTTCCCAGAGCTTCCTCCTTTCTCCTACCTGTGGGAACAGCCCTTTTGTACACCACACCACCCTACAAAAAAAAATCCTACAAATTAAACTACATTTTCTTCACTGAGTAAGATATACTACTTCTTTCTGGTTTTCTTTTGCCTTTGTATTAATTAAAATGGCATTTTTAAATTTTGACACCAGCTTGCAACACAGCTTAGGTACAGTTTTATCAATTCTGCTTTCATTCATTTGAAAACACAAATTACTTTTAGCCAAAAATGATTCCATTTTCATGGAACCTGAAGTTCCTCCTTTTACATTTTCTTTGACCTAGACCAATATGCACTGAAGCAATTCCAAATAAATTAGACAACTAAGTAAGTATAGAATGAAAATGAACTGCAGTTAGCAAGGATCGTTTTCAAATGCAAGCATACATCAAACTTAGCATATTTGAAAGCTCACCCCCCCATGTCTTATAATTTATCACGTATCATTTATCCTCATCCTGAAACCCACTCACGACAGAAGTTTCTTCATTTCTGCCTGTACAGCAGTCAGCACAGCAGTGACAAGCTCCTCCAGAAGACTATTCTTGGATGCCACCACAGTGACCATAAATAAATACCATAAATATCATCACCACCCCAACCATGCACTGAAATATGTTACTTAGATTGTGAAATCAACTTAGATAAAGTTAAGAAATTTCTAGTTTCTGGTTGCCTACGCAAAAGTAATTCAACCGTTTATCTATCCTGTAAAGCAAATGAGGCACATGAACACAGGCAGGTATGATTAAAGGTTCAGACATAACCAGTGAAGACACAAGACTAATGGAGCAGCAGGAGAATGTCACCTTGTGCAGGGAAGAGTCAGAAAGCACTTGGGCTTGGCTCCCTATCATTGCCAAGACCTCCAGAGCTGAAGTCATGACAAGGTGCGTTGGAATGGTTCCCTGGAGCTACAGGAAAAGCAGGAGGAAGGTGGGCTGCGCTTCCCCTTCCTCCCACCCAAGGAGGACACATGGTTCCCACCCTGCGGGCTGCCCCAGTGGAGGGGTGAGCCCCCAGAGCCATGTGCTGGGAGCCAGGAGATGAAAGGATTCCCAGTCTAGTCCCTTCTGCACTCACAACACTTGTTTTGGCAGCCCGCAGGTGTTCACAGCCCAGTGACAGCAGCTGACAAAGTAGAATAGGAAATTCAGTAGTTACCTCGGTGTGCTGCCAATGTTTTGCTAAAGAACGTAATCAACAGAAGAGAAAGGCGACTTCAGCAACGCATATTACAACAAAAGCAGAGCAAAACCTCTTGGGCCAGACAGGGGCTCGGGTACGACAGAGAGGCACTCTCCTGGAAAGCCAGGGGCACAACAACTTCTCACACAAAAGGGCACCAGTTTCCTTTCTAAGGGAAAACATCCAGCAGCTTCAGAGCAAGTCCTGCTGCAACCATAATGGGTCATCCAACCCACCCCAGAAGGCACACGGCTATGGAGCACGAGACGTGTTGCAGCACCAGGGCAACTTCTCTGGTTTTGAGATGAGGAGCACTGACAAAGGCAAAGCAAAGAGAACTGTCCAGCAAGTTGCTAGAAGTGAAGGGGGTTTTGTTTGTGGGTTTGTTTATTTGTGTTAGTTTATGCTAAAGATTATTTCTGCTCACAGCACCTCCCAGAACAACTTGAGGCATTAAAAAATTGGTCATAGTTACCACCTGAATAGAATGTTTCTCCTTTTCCTTACCCCTGCAGCAGATGTTGTTACTTGAAAAGCAGAAACTGAGTGAACACAGTTTTTGCTATGAGCAGCTCAAACGAAAGATATGGACTCCAGGGCACTGTTTGCTTTCCCTGCCTATTCTTCAAGTTCATCTGAAGAATGCAGCGAAAATTTCTGCTCTTTTGGAGAAGGTCAGCATGGACTTCTCTTGGCCTTTTCTTTTTAGTTCCTTGGCAAAGGCTCAAATCCCTAAGAAAATTCTTCCCTTCAGTCAGCTCAAGGTTTTCCTGTGCTGTCTCCACTCTTCTTAATCTTAGCAGGAAGGGATTAGAGTGTGAAACTGCTTGTGTGCAAGGAGAAAATCCCCATTTATTAAATGTTGTTAGCTCCAACGTTACTGTGGTTTCTGATGGCAGCAGGCTGCACAGCTCTCCCGCACACTCGAGGTTTGATGCACCATGTTGACAGTTTCATCAAGAGGCGGGGAAGGCTCCAGAGGCTGCAGGGACCCACAAAGGTCTGAGGACATGGTTAACATTTTATGGAGACAAGACAGAAAGACTGAGATAGAGACAGGGGACATAATTGCTGCAGAACCAAGCGTAGCAACGTGGCATGGAAAGGGTACAGACTCCAGAGGTGGGTAGAGGGAGCTTATGGCTCTTCTTCCCAAGAAAGCTGAGACTGCAAAGAAGATTTGGAAATCAAATGCCACGGCAATGTTGTGCATGGAGCTGTTTCTCACGCTTTCAGCTCAACAGGCATCCCAGTCCTACTGGACGGTCACTTAACTGGTCCAATTTTTGACTTAGCAACAGCTAAACCAAATCAAAGGATGATGTGTGATTTGGTCTCCATTAGCACGTTTCTTCCAGTGAAATTACAGACATTTTATTCAGCACTGCACAGGCCTCTGAAGTGAGGTTAGATGACTTGTTGATGAATGCACATGAAGCTAATACAGCTGCAGTGGGAAGAAACGAAAAGGACAGTTCTGCTGAAGATGACAGATGACACGAGGCAGTTGGTACCCAAGGAAAATCTCTGTCTGCAGTTGGTTCCCAGAGATCCCTGGCACGTGGACAGAGACAGCCTGGGGAAGAAGCATCTCACGCATACAATCTTGGCAGCCTGGGCACATCTCCCACTGTGTTTTCTGTCTGAAAGATCTCACACTGTTCCGAGACCAGTACCTGCTGGCCACTCTGCTCTAGCTCCCCCAGACCTGAAGGGATTATTATTTCATTTTTTTCTTAGGCTGTTTCCTAGGAACCCTGGCACAGAGCATGGTCTACTGTGTCACATACGACTTCAGTCCAGTACAGTCTCGCAGTCCCTGCTTCTGAGCTTACAATTTAAGCACAGGAGACAACAGGTAAAATACAGGGAGAGAGCAGAGGGACAAACATAGATTAATGTAGCAGCTCATCAGTAGAATGCTGGCAAGTTTTTCCATTAGCTCTGTATGCGAGATGAGTTGTAAAGACGGATGCAAAGGAAAAAACCAAGACAGTTATCTCGGAATGTGTTTATAAAATGATTCTCACAAACAATGGAAAGCATTAAACTTATTTGAAAATAAAACAAACAGGTGATGAGCACTGGTATCCAGTCTACATTTAGGTAGGAACTTAATATTCAGGAGGGAGTGAGAGGTGACAGGCAGAGCAGAGCAGCTACACAGGCCACGGACAAGACAACAAACAGGCAACTCCTGGTACTGGAGAGGAAGTGGGTGGCTTCAGTGAGAACATCTAAGCAACAGGCAAGGAAAGCAATCTTGGCAGCAGCATGCTGAATATGTAAGACGCTGTATTTGTCAGTCAGAAAAAGGATGCAAACTGACTTAGATGCTGAACGTCAACTGTGCGTGTGAACAGGAACGACTCTCTTAGCACTACGGCGCGGAAGATGTCGGCAAGGCACAGGGGTAACTTGTGGGTAGGAGACACGCAGCCAACCGGTGTAAGGGATGGAGACTGCTTCTGTCTTTGGGGAGCCCCAGCATAATTTAAAGAGTCCAAATGTTAGGTCCGTCTTGCTATCAAACTGGGGCCATTAAATTACTAATAATTTCAAAAATGTGTGTGTGGGGCTCAACTAAATTTTAGAACACAACTCCTCAAAACGAAAACTGTTTCTGCTGCTTAAGAGCCTGAATAAAGGAATAGCAATATAAAACCAAGAAAGGTATCTGAAGCAGAAAAATAAGGGATAATATGACAAATACTTAATTTACCTTCGTACTGTTTTTATGCTCATCCTGACAACCATTTTGGATAGCTCCTTCGTCTATGCTGACATCGCAGTGGGGAGCAAGGGTGGTACTACATGAAGGGCAAGGCTGCAATGAGACAAAAAAATTTAGCAAGGAACATTCTGGTGTTCCTGTATTATGCAATTTATAATTTGGTCCACTTGCATACTTGGAGCATGGTTAAAAGATAAACAAAGCTACAGAATAGGAAGCAGGGAGTGAAATTTGACTGGAACAGAATACACTACTTCAAAAATAAATCACAGATTGTGTTTACTGAAGCCAAATCTGATCCAGGAGAGCTTTACAGTAAGATCACAGATCCACTGTAATCACTGTGTACTAGCAAAGGACCTGCCCAGGAAGAACAAAATACTCTTTCCTGAGAGAAGTGCAATTTTCTTGTTTAAAAACTGCCTGCAAAAGGATCTGAATGGCATTATGAGTGAAGACATAGCACAAAACGCAGAAAAAAAATTAAAAAGCACAAAACACCACAATGCATTATGAACACCACAGGGAAATGGAAAGCAACAAATCTGAAACTAATAGAGGGAAATACTTTTTCATATAATGCTCTAAGAAAGTAGAGTGGAGCTTAGGTTACTGCACATTGTTGAAACCAAACACTCAGCAGATGTCACAAGAAACAAGGAAACAGGGGAAGCAAAGCCATCAGGACTCGTAATAGTCGCAGGTTATGCATTTTGGAAGCAACCTAAAATGTAAGATTTCAGCTTTTAAAACAATCTAACCCCTTAAGAGTTAAAATGTCATCTTCTTCAGGGGAATTAGCTCTGTATCTTCCAAGTTCTTCATACTCTTCTCCAGTCCTGGCCATGCACAGGCAGGATGCTGCACCGAGGGACTGTGTGTGATCCCTACAGGCAATTCCTCTCCTCTGGAGGTGGTTTACAGTAACCAGCCTTGCCAGATCTCTACTTATGGGTACAGAGACACCAGTCACAGGAAACAGCACACTAAATCTGGCAAGCTGTATATTAAATGGTGGTGGGTGATCCACCGAACATCCTGATAAATTTTCCAACAAGGAACTTGAGCCTTTTGTTCCAAACTCAACACTCCATGTCCACTTTATCTGTTTATTCTGGACTCAGGAGGGACTCGTTCAAGCTCCTGCAGTCTATCATCCTCCTGCTCCAAAAACACAACAACTTCTGCCTTCAGGTTCACACTCTATTCCTGGGACCAGCGTGTAAGTCTTTAGAACTGACTGTTTGCACAGAGCCCCTTTTCCATCTCTGGTGTCACACCTAACGTTAAATAATGTGGCATCTTCAATTTTCAGGTTGTTCAAGTGTGGTAT
This sequence comes from Mesitornis unicolor, assembly GCF_000695765.1. Classification (NCBI taxonomy): domain Eukaryota; kingdom Metazoa; phylum Chordata; class Aves; order Mesitornithiformes; family Mesitornithidae; genus Mesitornis; species Mesitornis unicolor. The sequence continues at coordinate 15,395 of NW_010200737.1, read as the reverse complement.
TTCTCCCAGCCTGCTCTTCCTGTGACTGCTGATCCACCTCATCACTCAACAACGCCTCTCAAGGGCTTTCACAAAGACTCTCGCCTTTGTAGCAGCCAGCAGACCATCGCATCGGCTGCTTCTCAGGAGCGTGGTCTGAGTTGGGGCACTGAAGTTACTCTGAGTTTCCTAGTCTGGCATCAGATAAGCAAGTTACATCCAGTTCTGAACATGCACAGTCTGAACAAACAGCAGCGCACTGGAAGAAACGATGAAGTTGGTTCTTAAATGGTTTTGTTTAAAAATAATCTAGGACTAAATGTCATAAATGCCTTGGCCACTTTGTGGAAAGCAACAACAAACTACTTCAAAAACAAATATGACAATGGGCTAACAAGGTTTCTATGCTCCTAGAGCATTAGTTAGTAGATTCAACCATGGCAGAAGTCAGTTAATGGCAATAAAAAACCCCCAAATAACTAACAAAAAAAATGCAGAAAATACTCCCTGTTTGATCTTGGGGTTAAACCAGAAGACAAAAAACCTCGGAAAATCTGCCCAACCTTTTGAGAAGAGGCAGAAGTCCATCTGACTGACTCCATGTGTTCAAGGCACCATCATTAACTTCATTCTCTATTGCAGACACTCAGACAAGCTCAGTGTCTATGTGACCTCACCACGATGAATAATGCATTAATGGACTTCCAGCAAACACCAGGACAAGCAAAAGTGCTCTCTGTTTTCATACCAAGGGATGATTAAAACATTTTTACAACAGCTTATGATTTCCAGTCAAGAAAGGGATTTTATAAAATATGATAGGGAAAATAAACTGATACCAAAACCGGTTAAGCAGGTTACACTGTCGTCATTCAAAAAAATTAGCTGCTGTTACAGATTTACTTACTGTTTTTAGCCTCTATCTTCACCATTTTAATTATGTACACTCATTTTATTGATATCCATACTGCAATGAGGTTTGCAACAGATACACTGGAGGAGAGGAAATACAATTCCTTTCACGGATCAATTACTGTTGCATTCTCCTTCCTGACTTTCCTTAGCAGACCTTGTCCATCAGAACATCTGTTCAAGCCCAAAAAGTGAAAGTCATCCTTTGCATCCAATATGGCCACTTATTCCCTTTAAAACAAAAATACTTCAACTTGCCTGTAATTTTGCCCCTCCTACCTAGTCTTTTTTGCAGAGCTGGAGTCATCTCCTCCTACACTGACACTGTTTACAGCTTTGTATTTAAAACAGTTGGCATGTAAGTCATGATTCTTTTGCAAATCATTATCTCCAGACCCTACCAGCAAGCTGCAGGCTTTAAAAAAAACGCCACAGAAACCAACACTGTAAAAAAGAAACCCACTCCTTTTCAAAAATTGCGCACGATCCGTGATTAAACTGCACAGTTGTTCTTTGCGGGGATTTTTTAATATCCATACATATTTATTTATTTAACACTGTAAGTCCTATTCTAGCATGGCAGACAAATTAAACATTCCTTGAAAGCTTGACCCAGCCTTCTTGATCCGCAATCACTGCAATAACAGCCTACCCAGCAGAGAGAAGGCTGGTGCACATCTGAGCTCACAAGCGTGCCGTGGAGTTTGAAATACCCAGCCACGCTGGGAGAAGCAAGCATGCTTTGCACTCCTATGATGCAGTTCCAGTCACAGAACATGTTTTTAAGGAAGTGCTCAGCATTCACACGATTGCTTCATCGCTATGCTATAGGCATTCTGACACTGCTTGTGGCATGCATTATACGGATGCTTATTAAACCACAGGGAAAGCTGACTCTGGGGTCATCCAAAATTCACTCCAGCATCAGTGTATTTTGGGCAAGACAGGCACGCTATTTTCAAGAAGAGTTGTGAGGCTGCTTAGGAAATCCCTGGCCAGACCTGCAGTGCTCATGGTGATGAGTAAACATGGTACCTATAAGCATAAACTTGACGCAGCAGCTTTAGCACAATGGTAGACAGAGTATCCAAGAAGGCTGAAACTGAGCTGGCATTTGTCCTAGATGCTCTTCTCAAGCAGCTTCTTTTAGCTTCTCCTTTACTTATTCAGATAGCCACGTTTGCATTTTTGCACCCAGCCAAGACGGTCCCAGAGCAGAAAATCAGGGACTAGGCAGGAAAGAAAACATGGGCCCACAGCGTGCCTTTGGATCGCACACTAGCTGTTTAGGAACAGTGGTGCATCTGTATCTGCCCTTCTGCAGAGTAAGTCACCCCATGTTTTAGAAAACACATACCATAGCTGAGTCTTAACAACAGATTTCATTTTGGACTTGAATTATTTTCAGAGCAACACCAGAATTTAATACATAAATTTTATCAAATCCTAGCTGCAATCAGGTCAGTCCCATACTCTGCTGTAGTTTCATGGCCCTCCAGTTACAGCTGATTTTGCTGTCTGACATTAACAGGGCATCCTCACTTTCTCTCAAAACAAACCCTTAGTTTTACTGCTCTGTTTAATCCCTCCTCTCTCCCTTCTGCTCCACAGACAGACAGCTCAGTAATACTGCTACTCTCAGTACATTCTTTTTCCTTCGCTACTTGAAGTAGAGGAGTTTCTACCTCTTACTGTCACAGCTGCACCTCTGCATGGCCACACACCAAAGAGCACAGATTTATTCATACACACACCCACTGACTGCTCTGAGATGTATTTTCCTGCCTTATTTGCTAGTACCTTCATTGAAAGACAAGAGGGAGCTGGAAAGCTGGTGCCTGAGGGATGCCAATATATTCTCTCTTACATGGGAGAAGGAAAAGCATCAGCAGCAACTTGGATGTAGTCAAACCACACACAGTGCATATTTTGGGGAGGGATGAAGATGGCTACGGCTACCTTCTGCAGTTGGACAGTCCTGGCTTGCTCTGTAAAGAGCTCACTTAAGTATGGACCATATTTTTGGGCTGTTCTTTCAGATGATCTCACTTGCAACCCAGTGTTGTTACTCCAAAACTTAAAATCTGGCACAGAGGTAGGGTAAAGGTGCCCAGCTCATGCTCTCCTAATCCAGACAATAAGCATAAAAGCATCAAAAATGGAGTAGCAGGAAAGTCACCTCCTCATCAACTCTGTGAGCTCCATCTCAAACCTGTGTTGAAGAGATCCTCTCAGGAATAAACACAGTGAAGTCTAAGGAGAGCGACCTGCAGATACGTGACCACCTGCGGTTCTGACATTTGTGCCCAGCTCAGGCAACCCAGGACAAGAAACTTTTAGCACAAACGAGAAGAAAGAGTAGACATCTGTTGTTTGGGAAATCTGTTCTGAGCTGGAACATGCAGAGTAACAGCAAAGCTTCAAAGTAATACACATTGTTTCACAGATTTCCTTGTCAAGAGATCTTGCAAGAGGTGTGAACATAACAAAATGTCATCATTTCTCTCAGCTCAATCCATACAAATCATTGCCCTCAGATCTAGATACAGGTTTCCAGAGCAAGCAGATAAAACAGAATCTCATAGCCTAGTGGAGCATTTTCTCCCACCACACAAACAATCCCGCTATCTTTTTGCGGGGATGTCTGTTACAAACTCACATGAAAAGGCCCACGGGTACATGACATTGCATGCATAGAGAGAGGAATGGCAGAAGCAGAAGATCATAGAAGTCACAGGAGCTGCATAAAGCATATTCTTTATTCCCTAAAATCAATACCATTGAAAAAGCAGCATTGACCTCTCAGTCCTGAAATATTAAAAGAATTATTTATTTGAAACCACCTTTAAATCACCTTCATTTAGGGACTGCTCTTCAACTGGCAAAACATTTTACTTGGTAATTGTTTTTGTCCCTCAAACTCTATTTTGTCACTATATGACTATCTACACACATATACATGCATATGTATACAGATAAGCAGTGCATAAACAAACCTGTAAGGTTTCCCCATCCACACATCTCTCACTGGTTTGCAGAGTTGAGATCTGTGATGCTTGGCTTTGAAAGAACTCACCTTAGGTTTTTCTGCATGTTTGAGAGTCTTTGTCACGTCACCAGCGCTCTCAGATGACGATGCCCCCTGAATCCTGGCTCCATCTCCGGACTCCAAGCCAGGAAGCAATGCTTGTGAACAGCTGCAGTGGGGTTCCTTCACCTTCTGACCAGAGATCAGGTAGGTCTTCAAACCTACAGAATAAAATATAAACGAACACTAAGAACAGCAGAAGGACAAAAACAACTCTCCTTTGGACTTCTCAGATATGAAATACAATAAATATCAAAGCACTATCAAGGCTTGGGAATACAGCAGACAAAAAAGGGCAGTGGCTGGGAACAACCACCAGGAATATAAAGATGCTCTGTGTAAAGTGGCAGCAGTGAGGATTGCCCAACATCTGCTGTCCCCGACACAGGGGACTCCTCTAACACAGCCACAGCCAGGACTGACGTGTACTTTCTTTATTCCATTTTCACTCACGTACTTCTGAAACATAGAGCTAAGACCTTATGTATTCGCTTCCAAATTGTAATCTGAGCTCTCATATTAACTCTTTACTTCTAGAAAGGATTTGGAGCCCATTTTTCAGTGATATCTGTGTTAATATTCTACTTCTGAAAAATCTGCATGTATTCCTCCACTTGCACTCTCCATTTGTCAGAGAGATGTTGTGAAGATTGCTTAATGCACACTGAGAAAGGAAATGGTGTTTAAGTGCTAGAAATTCTGATGGGTTTTCATAGTTAGTGCAGACTTCACATTTTTAAAGAACAAAATCAATCTCTCTCTCTCTCTCTCACACGTACGCCCACACATGCTCTCTGCAACTGTTCTATGAATTGAAGCATAATTGGAAAGCAGATTCAATATTAAAGGCCAGGCTGGTAAATACCATGTTGTATCAAGCTGAGCTGTATCAAAAACCTGTTCAAAAAAGAAAAGATCTCAATTTTGTTTAGAATATCGCTTATTTTACTTCCTTGAAACTTTGCATTACAATGTTCTGGGTTATTTCCAGGCATAAAGACCAAGAAGGAGCTACTAATCACACTGCCTTCTGAATTCAAATGAGTTCACTTTATTGCCGCTGTACAGGAAGTCTCCCACTCAGCAAGGAAGGGCACTGATGTGCTCTGAAAAGCGTGGAGGTCATCAGCCCACAGAACTGGAAAGCGCCCGTGATTTTGTGGTACCGGAGGCTGTTGTCCCATGGGATTCTGCAGCGACCTCTCGCTCACGGGATGGCTGTGGGTTCTGTATTTGGGTCAGCTGCGCATCACCCCCTCCCTTTCTCCGATACTTGTCACCCAGCTGCAGCCAGACACATGACTGTCACTGCCAGCGACCATGCTAGATTGCCTCTGACCGCAGGATGAAAGCTGGAAAGTACCACGTCAAGTTGCAGCCCTTGGAAAAGGGCAGGTTTCTGGTCCTTATGATAAGGTCATCCTCTCATAACCTTTACAAACAGAAAACCATATTCTAGAAACCTTTTTGTTGTCTGTAGGATGCAACAGTACTTTGTCTGCAACCTTTCCAATAAAAATAAGTAAGACATACAAACAGTAACTCTGCAGTTTCTTTTATTCCAGTAGTAACTTCAGCTCCTGAACACTTCTACAACCAACACAGAAACCTGCATCCGTATCGACCATTTTAACCTGGGGCTCCCGAGCTGCTGGAAAAGCTCCGGTGTTCTCACAGCCTCTCCAAGCGCTGGAGCACTCGCTCGCATATTTGAGATGTTACGCCGTAGCCAATCTTTATTTTTCTATCACTTATAGTAGCGTTTGCATTTTATTTGGCAGTGCCGCTTAATAAAACCCTGAGCTGCTGCTGGCTTCCAGATGTAGGGCTGCCTCTTTAAAACTTACATTGATGCGGGCTGTCGTTTAAGAAATTCACCACAATCAGCTTACAATTACATGTTTACTGTGGTAAAAGCTAGAGCATTAAGCTTACTCCTATTTTTAAAAGCTACCTTGAAGCAACAGGATTACTTTAACACTGCTATTACTCCTCTGTTTTTTCCTAAACAAACATACTTTCTTTGTTTTCTGTACTTTTGAAAAAGCACTTTTTCTGCCTTGCTGTGCTGTGCAGGGTAATTATTTCATCAATCTGTTGCATACAGTAAAATAATCTCCAGTTTGAGCCCCACACCGAGGAAAAAAGGGAAGAGGCTTTAGTACATCAGTAATTGAAAACGCATTTGGGAAAGCAGAACGCACCCTCGCCCAACCTGAAACCACAGCGCTGCGGCTCCTCAGCCCCGCACACCCCTGGTCCTTCCCACCCGTGGCAAGGCAAACCCCCCAGCCCAGCGCTGCGATTTGTACCCATGGCTGCTCGCCTCCGTTCTGCCTCACGGGCTGCAGAGCTGCCCCAAACGGGTGGTTGGCGGCACCAAGAACCGACGACCAAAATCTCTTTACTGCTTCCTCAGCGCCACCACATCCTCCGAACAGGGAGTGTTACTCAAAACGGGTAATTTGAAAACAGACAAAGAAAAGCCAGTATCTGGCACAATCACAGCACATGTTTAGTCAGAAGTCAGCAGGGCTACTCCTAGCGCTGAATGAAAGGGCAGGGTCTCAGGAGAGCAAGTAAGGAATAAAGGTTATTTTTGGAAAGTTTTGGAAAATTAGGAGGGGGGAAAGTCTTTCAGCTTTACAGAACTTCTCTAATGTTGCCTACCTAATCCTTTATTTGTTATTAAATCCTTATGACAGGAAAATTCAATTTGCTTCAGTATTCCTTGCAACTCTGTGACACTTCACAAAGCAACTCCTACGTTCAGTCTGAAATATTTCGGTATAAAAACAGGGTCATTCATTCAGCAGAACTGTATTGATGTAACTAAAACGTATTATACAAGAACAATATTCTTCCTCTTTCTACATCTCCAGTGAATTAGCACAATCAACACTCATTTTCCACACAAACGGTGTATGGAGTGAAAAGCGTTCACATCACCATGCACACTTAAATCCGTTAGGCAACGCAACAATATTAAATGAACAAGCCAGCAATGAGGAGCTGCTTGTTTATGTGAAAACCAGCAAACATGGTGCAATTTTTGGTGTGCGTTGCTGCGCAACGATGTAACTCAATACAAGGCAAAGAAAAAAGTGTTATGAGATGCTCCTACTGCCATTTATAAAGGCAAAGCTCACCCTTTTCCCCCTTCTGCCATTCTCAATCTTACACTCGTTCCCTTCCCCTAAATTTATTCAAAAGAAATGCTGAAAACCAAGACAACCTCAAACTGCCTGACAGCAAATCTGTACCCTGGCAGGCTTTATCCTGCGGCACATCCCTGCTTTTTTCAGGGCTGTCTCTTGGAAGCAAAGAGAAGGAAGTGGCTACAGCAGCCCACCTCAGCACACTAATCTCATGTATATGGTATTTTCTGCCCTGGGTTAAAAATGAGCCACATCGTTTATCTTTGAGAAACCCAAGCCAATTTCCTTCACTTGTCCTCAAGTTCTGAAAAACCTGTAAGTGTTGTAGAGAGTAGCAGCTCCTGCACGCTGAGCCAAAACACTCATTCTGTGAATTCAACCATTTTGAATATTGACATGGCAGCGTCTGTAAAGTGTATTTTTGACAAAATAATTAGCAGTTGCAACCTCCATAGAGCTACAGCGGGTTTATTAGTCCTACTACCGTTGAATTTCAGAAGCATTAGGTAATTTCTGTACTCGGCTCCTTTCTCCAGCTTCTCTTTCTATCAGCAGCATTTCTCTCAACTTATAAAACCAGAAAACCATTCGAAACACTCAGAAATACTGACAGCAATTTTCAGAAATCATATGCAAGCACTGCATACAAAGTATCTTCTCTACGCACAAAAATAAACATGAGTACAAATAAGGCTGCGTACAAACACCTCAGTCTTCAGCCTGGTTTTGGTAGCGTGAGAAAACGCGGTTGTTGCTGAGCAAACGGGAAGTTCAGTAAAGCGGGCGCAGGCAGGGGCAGGCAGGGACTGGGGCTCCCTGCTTGCACCCGGCCTCCTCCCTGCCTGCTCCCAGCTTACACTGAGATGGGCCCGGCTGGAGCGACTCTGCCATCCTTGACTGATGGTGGGTTTGCAGAGAAAAACCGTGCCAGGTAACTGGTGCAAAGTCACTTGCTGGGACAGAATGGGGAAAGGGGGAGAAAAGATGTTCTGGTGCTTCCAGTCCTTAATTAAGTCACTAATTTCCCTTCCTTCAGTTCCTTTACCCCTATGACTTCAGGACAGAAGCTGCTGTTACGCCGGTCCAATCCAATTTTTACATTTTTACAGCAGAGAGCATCCCTCCATGTGTCTTTTAAAGATGGGATATCTCCTCCTACAGGAGATCTCAACAGATGGGGGATTAATACAAACGTTGGTAAGCAATTCCTTGGTGAGAGAAGATTCAAATTTTAATTTTTGATGCTTTACTTGTATGGAATTGAAGCTTTCCAGCCCTCTCTTGATAGCGGACAGGAAAATCACTTTCTCTGGGGCAAACTGAATGTGTCAAACTTCTCACATCTCTATCTAATGAACTTCAAATGCTTTTGAAAGCCTTTCAGCACTGATTCTATGAGACCAAAAAAGAGAAGGCAGTATTTCAAACATGCTCATACCGATTCATTTAATAACAATATAATCCCACTCTTATTACATATCCCTGTTCCATGAATCATTTCACCTTTTCAGCTGCACTATGAGGAAACAGCATTTAACAAAGAGGTGACCTTCCTTCTCAGAGTAACTCCTTCCAAGTACACAGCCCTCTCCTCTACAAGATGTGAAGCATTCCTCACAGTGATGTCATAAAATCCAAATTATATTAATTATGCTCCTTTTACCAAATTGCTTTAATTAACAGTTCTCCTTCATTATTTATCTTTCCATCATTTCCCTTAGCATCTACGCAATTTAATAATTTAATTATATTTATTTCCAAATAATTAAGTATAAATTTACAAAATGAATTGAGCTCTATTTTCACAACCTTCTACTTTTGCAGTATCTTATGTCACAGAATTAGAATTCGCACGAAAACCGTTTCATCGTGTAAAAACCAATGACTGCCACCCTCATGTGAGAACAAGAATAACTTTCCGGCTAGAAAGTCACTTTAATCACCTGCCGCTGTCTGCCGTGATGAAGTGTTAGCTATTATCTTTCAATAATTTTATATATTTTATATAAGGCTGATAAAAGTAACTAGCAGCAGTATAGCAAGCTCACAAAAAATGCTTTGTAGTTCAGGATTCGCTTTAGCTCCTTTCTCTCTGACAGGCAGTAACTCACTTTTGGGTTATGCATCTCTGCAACCAACCAGCTCTTGCTTTCTCTTCTTAGAAATATAATAAAAAGTTTTCTGCACACCTTTTAAAGACATCATCTTCGCACTCTGCCAAAAATCTGGGAGTGAAAATACAGGTTTTCAGACATGGCCACTCCAGGGAAAGGAAAGAGACCTACAGTCAGGTTTCCTCATATAATCAAATATGCTGCTACACAATTTCATTAGACTCTGGATTGCTCTGTAAAATAAATTACTAACTGCAATTTCTGGAATGCAATATGGCAAGCAAATAACAGTAAAAAAAGTGGTGCTGCACAGCAACACCGACCTTCCCTGGTCATACGAGCAACTGCTCCAAAGATCAGCTGTCCACAACCTGGCACATGAAACGCTGCTCAAAATACACAAACATCAGAAACCGAAGGAGAGAAACTTTCACTTTATTTCACTGGAAAGCAAATGGGAAAATGGGTGAATAGGGCATTTAAAATCTAGAAGTACCCAGTAACCAAGCTGAACATAGTGTCAAGAAGTGTCCAAATGTAAATAAGGCTCATTCCGTATAGGTTTTTTCCTATTTTGCAATCTCGATTTGCTGAAAGATTGTTACACTTAAGTAACTACAACAAGTTTTTTCCTTGAAGCTTCTCATGATTAAAGTACTTGTGTACACAGAAACGAAGAGAGAAACAAAAGCTCAGAGGAATGTTCTTACTTACAACAACACCTGGTAAGTACAAACAGGATAATCAAAGGGGTTGTGATGTTCCTGCAACGCATCTTTCGGTCAAGTGAACTGTCACAGTTGTGTGAGCAGAAATGCTCTGCTCTAGTAGTTATTATACATCACAACTCAATGAAGTCGTTCTATGAAGCTCAGCTTTAGGCTTTTGGCATTCAGAAATTTAGGCCTATAAAGGTTTATAGGTACATTTTAATTTCAAGGAAGCAACTGTAATTAGATTGCCTGGAGAGAAAACTGCAGTCGAGCACTTCAGCAACTGGGAAAAAAAAAAAAATAATTTTAAAAACTACTCCATTTCTGCTTGAACCTCTGACACAACCCAGAACTCACAGGACCCTGCAGCACCAAAGGCCCCGCAGAGGCCACTTACAGGACAAGCGCTCGCAGCACCTCCCTCCCCAAAGAGGCGCGGGGCAGAAAATCAAACATCAGCTTGCCCAGGCTGAACAGAGGAGAGCGCAGAGCTTCCAGGGCAGATCCTTACAGGTACCCTCCACAGCATTCAGCCCAGGATGCAGAGTTATCAGCCAGATCTTCACTGCAAGAGCAGCGGCTTCTCCAGCTACCTTCCAGATGCTCCAAGAGTGGAAAGACTTGGCTAACCCGGGCTGCCAGCTGTGCCCCACAGGCTGTGCCAAACAGAGTTTATCTGATTTTTGAACAACACTGGACAGAGCATCCAAAAAAGCACTGTTCTCCCTCGACCCTCGGGAAGGATCACAGAGAAAGGAAGGAGTACTTCACTTGGTATTTAATCTTTACTGCAGCTGCAAGGCTGTAACAGCTCCTACCCGACACATGCCCATGGGTGTTCCCTAACTTTTTTAGGTCTTCACTTTTCTCACCACCTTCCCAGATAAACGAAATAGGATTTGCAGAGAGGAGCAGAACATGTTTCTGTAACCGTACAGCAAATGAACATTGCCTTTACTCTGTTAGACAGCTTCCCCAGCATCACTGAGAACTACTTCTCTTTCAGGCACAGCATCTCACTTGCCATCTTTCCTTCAGGTACCAGAGGCAGGCTTGAAAAACACCAGAGGGACCTGATGTCTCAAATGCAGCCACAGAGGTCAATGGTGCGAGGTTCAATGGTTGCAGACTCAGTCCTTGCAGCATCCCACAGGCAGAGGTGTCCTGTAGTGCACAGCCCCATCCCCTTGTCGTCTTCACCCTTGAAAGCAATCTGGTCCCCGCAGAGCCAAAGCCAGCAGATTTCACACATGATTAAGGAAGATTTTTATGTTAATTCTTCTAACTTGTATTAAAAATGGTTGCAAATCTCTACTGCTTCTGCGTGGTGTATGGTTTGTGTGGAACATTACACACCGCAGAGATTTACTGAACACTTCAGTATCATTAAATACAAACTAAGAACCCCCACATTATCATATCCACCTTTCTCGAAAAATACTGGTGTAAGTGCTGGAAAGTCAGACAACCTACCTGCCTGGTAAGTGGCTGTGTAAAATGACGTTAAAAAAAATCATGAGGGTTGTGGGCATTGTCCTGCTGGAGTCATGAATTTCAGCTTTTTATCCTGAGATACTTCAGTGATGTAACTAGAAATCAAAAGCACATCCCTGTCTTTTATATCAATAGGCATTTTCTGTCACTCACACCGCAGGACAGTGCAAGATGACACTGGATGACTTTACAAAAAATAAAAGCCATTTTCTCCAACCTACAAAGCTGCAGTTTTCTGATGAAGCAAGTTCCACCCTCTACCCTGGAGCAATCACTTTCAGCTCAGTACAAACAAAAGCATGTAACCCAAAACGCCTGGATTCTAAGAAACCAGCCTACCTGGAAAAGCACTTTCAATGTATGGAGCAACATTTCCTGTGGCTAAAATTAGAAAAGCAATTTATGAGTCAACTTATCTTAGGTCTCTGGAAAGGAGAAACAATGATAATAAGAAACAGAACTTCATAGACAGGAAAAACAAAAGAAACTGCAAAAAACAAACCCCCAAACCTATCTTCACAATCCCCAAAGATGAACTGCAAAGACCCAGAGAAATAAGAGGCATCTTCCATATTATGGAAAACCACTGGGTTTTTATGCCTCTTGTTTAGCAAAATGCTTACTTTTGATCAGACAGACAACAGTGGGCTTGGAAAATGCTGATCAACACCATATGTGTAATGTTGGTATTCAACATCTGCCAGTTTTAAGTGGGGAACTCTGTACCCAAACCCACAATCTACATTTATAGCTCATCTGCAGAAATAAAGTTACAGCCTGTTGGTCTGTCCTTCTTCTGTCTCTTACCTTCTCACCTGTGTAGGGGCGGGGAAAAGCCACAAGCAAAAAAAAACACATGTGGAAGACAAAGGCCTCGGCAGATCCAGCACAGCCATGCAACTCAAACACGAAGGTCCAGCTACCACTGTTGGCTCAGGAATACATTTACGTGTGTATTTTTAAACTCTACCGGCAAGATGAAAGACAGGGCTGACGAGCGAGACCAATCCCTACCCCGGGGTTTACAACCGCCCTTATTCACTGCCTGCTCTGCCAGCTCTATCAGCACCCGTGCGCTACTGACTACGACCTGAGAGCAAACAGCAGAGAAGCCCATTCCCTGGAATGACTCCTGGTTCTGAACCCATTTTTTACTCAGTGCAGCTCACAGCTTGACACCCGAACAGGAAAGAAAAGTAGGTTTGAGTCAAAAGGAAAGCCTGGGGTTTTCCAGTTAGAAAAGCCATTTTTCAGCGTGCTCCGCAAGAGAAGTGTGAAGTCCAGCAAATTTAGTAACGTGCAGCAGATAAAAGATTACGCTATCCTAAGGACTCCTCGTAAAACCTAAATATAGGTGATGTTCCTACCTTTAAATAAAAAAGAGGGCCTAATTTCAGTTCTAGGATATGTGGGACTAACTGGTAAAGATACTGCCTGGGTTTTATTCACGCTGCTCAATCCTCCTGTAAACTCCTTCAGTCTTGCTCTGTGTAAAACCTTTGTGAAAACAAATGCCGCAATGCAATTACGTGCATGAAAAAGCATCCACTATTATCTTATTGGCATTACTTTTCACATTTATTGACTATCCCTTTGCCTTCTGTGTTAACATTAACAGCTTGGAAAGAATAAGCAAATGAAAATGAAATTTTTTAATAATACAGCTGCCAAAACAAGAGGCAGCCAAGCACACAGGGGCACGGCTTCTTCAGTGGGTTCAAACTTCCTCAAGAATTGCAATATTCCTACCACAAAATCCTTTTCTGAAAATATACCTAAAAATAATGAATCAAAATTCGACTCCTGCTACAAACACAGCCCACTTAGAAATGCGACATTTGTTTCCCTGGATTGTGAACAAGGTGCGAGGGCCGAAGAAACTGCAGAGGCAGAGCAGCAAAAGGGATTTTTTGCAGCAGGGATGGAAACGGAGCAATCTCAGCTCCGGAACAGCCACTCTATGGCACTGCCTTGCTCCCTAAACCTGCTGTAAATTGTAAGCTGTGGTATGGAGGCATACAGCCTGCTTTGCATGGCTGCAGTGATGTAAAGCAGATGTAAATACATTTTAGATAAACAACTTGCCTGCTTTGGCATGCTGGGGACTCTGTTCTTTAAGAGGAATGATATGGTCACAACACTGTAAAGGCTTCTGAAGGCATTAGACACATTTACTTCCAGTTTCTTGTTTAGGGTGCAAATGTGGGTTTGGGATTCCCCCTTGCCACTTTCATAATTGACAAGAAAGTATTGCAAGTTCAAAAACAGATGACTAAGGCAAAAGCAAACCTTAACTTCTGCCTAGCCTTCTCTTTTAGCAAATGCAGAATCATGTACAGAGACCCAGGAGCTCCTCTGTAATGCACTTGCACTACACGCATCCCTGCATTTACATTAAATTACTGCTGGTGGCCAGGTCATGATAACGGCACAGAAGCCAGCAAGGTGATGGAGGGAGCTTCCTCCAGTCTCTCCAGTCCAAGCTCTCGGTCCCCTGGTGGATTTGCACATGTGGGAAGTTCTGACATCCCAGATTGCAACAGTTCTTTGGCCATACGTAGTTCCAAAACTGCCTTTTATTTTACTGTTGAATACACAAAAAACTGTTTCCAACTTAAAACTATGTTTTATTGCAGGAGCGAAACAAGCGATCAGAAAACTGCATGGGCTTTCTTCAAAGCAAGCACTTCAAATAATCTATTTGAAGAGCAGCACTATAAACCAGAGACCTATGAAAAGATGAGGCTTTCTCAAGAAAAATTCCACTCCTCTAGATGGGACAATTACACAAAGCCACAAGCATCCCAAACACATCTTCTGTATTGCATTTTCTCCTGCCCACATACTGGCTGGCGCACCTCCGGAAGCACGGAGCTGTACCAGCCTCGGCAAAACACAGGCGGGGTTTAGCAAGGGGAAAAGAGAGAGGCTCCAAGTGAAAGTTTTGTCAGCTCTAGTTCTTCCGGAAAAGGGCATTTATTTATTTTAAACTAAAAAAGCATGACCAGATTCAAAGCAGTTAGAAGTTTTTTAGAAATACCACCCAGGAAAATTTCATTTAGGATTGGAAGATGCCACCTATCTTTTTGATCGATACTTTAGGACAGCGAGCGTGCAGGATGCACAGAAAGATTCCAATAAAACACAACAGTTGGATGTAACTGCAGCCAGCTCCAGCCTTTGGTAACAGAGCGAGATACTGTGGCTCTCGGTACTAACATTTTTTTAATAGAATCCAGACAAGAGCACACACCAATTCAAACAAGACTTTAGGAGTCTGTTTTGTTATGCTGGTGCAATCTCTTTGTGTTGACAGGACTACAATCAGGCAAATTCTTTCCCTCTTGCATAATGCAGGTAGTCTGGATCTGACATGCTAAATCAGCATTTTATTTAAGTCAGGGCAATCCTATGGCTAATTTTGCCTTCGCGCAGAGCCCTGCAACTGCTCTCTGCAGACTTGCAGGCAAGTCAAACTAAATTAAGAAGCGCTCGCAGACCTACTATGAGCTGGTGGGCTGTGCACGTGGGACTTTTTTTGGTTTGTCATTGTTATAAATGGCATTTAACAGGTAAAGTAAAAACCAGACACCGTACCATCATCTGCAGTTTTCAAATGATGTTTTTCCAAGCAACTGATCAAAACACACAGCAAGCACCCCCATTTTCACTTAAGTCAGAATGGAAGTGTATCATCTCAGCTATCTTTGTGACCACATATAAGAAAACTCCAACTCATAGGTTTCCAAATATCCATCACATACCCGTAAGAATGACCCTTCTCATTTAACATTTCCTCAGCATTCACTATCCACAGACATTCCTTGTCACTTCTTCCTATTGCAGAAAGCAGTAACTAAATAAAAGCAACTATTTGAGAAGACACAGCAGGGCTTTATGAAAGACACTGTCCTGGTTTGAGCTAAATAGAATTAAT
>NW_010200736.1:9668-12259 GCF_000695765.1 Mesitornis unicolor | reverse complement strand
TCCCCTTCTCTCCCTTTCCTCGCCTTTCATTTTTTATTGGATTGGTGGGTTTTTTAAATGTTTTTCTTGGCTAGGCCATATCTACCTATGGCTATAACAACCTAACAGTACCTAACTTTCTATCTAAGAAGCAGCATAAGGAATGTTTTATAAGAAATGTCATTAGTCTAAGCCAGCCTCAGAGCTAGCACTGGTCTTGTGGACACTTTTAGATGACCGATATGCCACAGCTCTGCATAAGATCATCCCTGGACACATGCTCATTCTAATGATGTTACAGTATCAGTGATATCAACAAGGACATTTCAGACCTCAGCCTGCAGAAACAAAAAAGCGGAGGTGTATGACTATTCCTTTACAATGAATGTATCACAAACATGTAATTACAAGTATCATACCAATTAGTGACATTACTTCGCACATTAACACAAGTAATCATAAAGCTTTTTTAAATTATTTTCTTACCAAGTTGCTCTGCTAAATGTTTGCCTCTTTCAGTGAAGATTACCCGTTCATCCTCCATGTCACACTTGTTACCAACCAAAATAACCTGAGCATTATCCCAAGAGTATGTTTTGATTTGAGTTGACCTTAAAAGAAAAACAAAGAGGGAGAGAGAAAGATGTCAAAGCAAAGCAAATGCCCCTTAAATAAATTTCAAACAGAATTGTAACAGGACAAAGAAGACAATACTGATTTTGACATGTAGGGTTACATGATTCTTTTTATTTCTGGATTTCAAATAAACTAAGGATTATCTGACAGGAATTACTATTACAGGAATAATATCAACACAGGTTTTACTTTTGCTTGTTAAAACAAGCTAGTCTTTCAACATTTTCTCCTGCCATCAACATTCTTCCTATATTTTTAGAAAGAAGTGGTGACACTTTCTCCCACACAATTAAAGAAGTATTTTCACATTTTAATGCAAACCTTATAATCTTAAACCAGAGCTTTGAAAAAAAAATAAACAGCTTATTAATTTCTTATTTTTCATGTTTTAGAATGAAGATCTGAATTTATCAGCAAAACTTCAAAGCCATTCTGTCTTCCTTCTGTTGTTCTTCTCCAGCATGTTTCACTATAGCTCTTTGACCTACCAGGATGACAACAAAGTTTATATTGTGCATTAAACCACAGACAGGGGCTGAGATTGAACTTTAGTTTGCCTTCCATTTAAATTATACAAACCCTAACCTTGACTACAGCTGTACTGGAATATCTGAGGTCTTGAAAGACCTTGTGTGCTGGCGGTGAAACAGTTTACCCTACAAAGCTCTCTGCAATTTCAATGCAATGAAACTAATGGGCAATATAGGAGTACACTCATAGCACCTCTCTGCTGATACTCAGACCTGCTCTGCAGGAAGGAAAGCTCCACATTCTGGCTCTAGGCTTAGCCAGGAGTGATGGTGCTGGCTACCACCTTCTAATTGAGAGCAGTACTTGCCCTTGACAGTAATGCAGGGTGCAGCAAGCTTACTCTAACCACTTATCCTTTCCCTTGGACTTGTGACTATGTCTGGCTTTAGACTTTGAGTCAAGTTCTTGGTAAAATATTAATATGTCTTCTGTCCACATATGATCAATGGAGAGAGAATAAGATGTAGAGCATATCTCAGTCTCTCCCTCTCTGGACAATACAGGCTGATTAGGAGAACTGCACTGGAAGAGAAGCTAATCTGCTTAATGACACACTTAGGAAGGGACACCCTGTTGTGTATCAGGGTCATCAGTCTCTGTGAGAAAAGATGAAATAGCTTGTAAAATCTGTCACCTAAGTGTTTTGGAAACTGGTCTGTGTGGGTACTAAGTTCACTAGTGAACCCTTCTCTCCACATATTCAGATCCCTGTCTGCAAAATGTTCCATGCACAGTAAAGATCATAAAGTAGTCTGACAACTATTTCTAGTGAAAGAAAGAAAATGAATCAAATCTCCCTTGCTGGCTTTGCTTATCGCAAGCCCAGAGGGATGAACATGGGCAAAAACTGCTACAGCTTTCTTTGTAACCCTGGGTCCAGTGCCATTACCCACAGGCGCAGACTCCCCCCTGCATGATTCACAACACCTTTAAGCCATTTGTGATGGGTTTGCAGTCCCATGCAGAGGAATTTAAGGGGAAAGATCTCACTGCCTATACGGTTGTTTTACTTCATGAGAATGACCAAAAAGAAGCTGAAGCAAGCCCCAGGCATTTTGTGCTGTGGATTATTCCCTTGGGCATGCCCTGATCTTTCCTTCAAAAATGGACATTATGCTATTTTAAATCTGTTTTATAGTAATTTGAGTAGGCAGTCATAAGGTACTGTGACCAAAGCAGAGGTCCGATTTCCCTGTACACTTACATTTTACTAAAGATACAATTGCTCAGAATAAAAAAGGGAACTGTGCATTTATTTTGGCAGAAATGTTCTTTTGGAACCATGCTGAGTAATTCTGGAATTTGTGGTTAAGCAAAATAAAATTATTATTATTATTTTTTTAACTAGAACTACATTTGTCACCATAGCAACTTTGCAAATACTAGTCACTCAAATGTCAGAGGATGTTAGTCCATTAGGGACTCTAAAAGACCTTAGCTTTGGA
>NW_010200736.1:0-9622 GCF_000695765.1 Mesitornis unicolor | reverse complement strand
AGATGTTTCAAAAGCAAAATGTATGGTAAAAATATTAAACTTTATGGAAGGAACTACTAGTTTATCTGCAAAGGTGAAATACAAGAAATTGATGAATGAAGAAATACAATTTGGAGAAAGATCATCGTATCAATGTAAAGAGAATTAATTCAGCCTTGTTCTGCAGACTTTTGCTCCAGAGCCTTGCATTAGTTTCTTTGTTTCAGAACGTAAGCCCCTTAATTTTACTGCAGCCAGATGTGATTTTCCATTCTATGAACTATAAACCTGTGCATTCAAATGCTTTGCATTACCAAAGTGACTTCTTTTATTCTTAGAATTTTTTATCTGGTTTGCTTATGTCTCATCTTCTAGTTACAAAGAATTTTTTAAGCAACAAGAGAAGAGATCTTGTCCTTGATAACAATTCCAAAGGCTTATGTTTTGCAAAAGACTGCAGTCCAAAAATATAACCAACTGACTGTGAAAATCAGTCAAATATATCCGCATCCAACCCCACATCGGTAGAGGCTTGTAGTCAAAGAATATAATAGGCTTATCACTGTTACATTTTCTTTTAGACATACCTTTCTATTAATGTCTTCTGTAGATTTGGTTTCCACAATTCTCCACAGAAGTCAACAAACAGGTCACTTAAAAGAGATTTAGCTGTTCCTTGTATACATGGCCTTTCAAATGACTGAGGCTTCTGATTAATCCAAAACATAAGTCATTGTCTTTGTAAAGAACTTTAGCCTCAGGAAGACTGGAGACATGAAAAGGCAAAGCTGATGCTTGCAGTAAACTGAATAACAGCAATTCCTGTTCAATCTCAGTGACCTAGTGTATGTCAATAGTAATTTACCCTGTAAATCTTTCACATTCTAGTTGTATGGTTGGCAGGCAATCTGCTACAAGCTTGAATTTTTATAATGTATAGACATCAGAGGGGTATATTATTGCAGGAGTTCAATGATCCATTACTTTCAGTGACCATCATAAGGTTCATTCTCCCTGTACTGCAATTTTGCCATATTCCTTGTCAGAAGAGAGCACTGGCTGAATGCCAACTAAAGCATGCTATTTGCTCATTTTAAAACAGTCCTGTGTTTTCTACTACTGGTTCAAAGTACTGTAAGTTTACATCAAGAAGTCTCCAAAAGAGTTTTGGACTATTATGACAGAAGATGGTCAAAGATAATATGGAGGCTTTTTACCTTTGTTTGATGGAAACTACGTGAAAAAAAAAAACATTCAAAAAGCATAACTGTGTTTTGGACACAAAAATTCTACTTTGTTTGAAATAAACCCTAAAGGAAATTCAAAATTAAACAGTTCACACTAGCTTATGCCCATATGAACACTGCTTCAGTACTACCATGCTACCTAGTTCTGGTTATAACCAAGCATAGTGAAATGCACTTTCATGACAGGGAGGAAACAGTAGCTAAAAGGTTTATGTTGCAGGACGTTATATTTCAGGAAAAGATCAGAAACAACTTTAAAAGGCTACATCTATTTTCAGATAAGTCTCTGCTTGAGGTCTATAAAAGAATAAGTTTAATAAAGAACTTGGTTCTAGCAGGAAGACTGAAACCAACTGTGAAAGAACAAAATTTCAAAAAACCTGGAGACTAACCTTCGTGCAGCAGTGAGACCCAGCACCTATGAACATGCAAGAGCTTCAAATAATTGTCCAGCCAACAATGGTGGGGTGTCTGTGTGTCCTCATATGAGCAGCTTATGAGGAGCATTGCACAGCGTGATGGAGCGGGGTTCAGAAATACCCAGCCCCAGCTCGCTGAAGTATCAGAGATGCTGGAAGCCAAGGTAGCAACATGAGAGCACTGCTGTGATGTTACTGTCGTGCAAACCAGCTTGTTCACATTAAATCATGTGACAAAAACTCATCTGCACATGAACAAAGGAGCACAGAGAGACAGCAGCAGGTGAGAGAGCCCAAATAATATCCTGGCCCTGGGTGCTTCCAGGCCTGTCACAGAAACTATCAGCCTATCAAAGGCACATGTCCACAAGCCCAGAGGAGCACAGGGGCACAGAGGCAGGTGAGAACCCTAACTAGGGACTCAGAAGAATCACCACCACAGGGCAACACTGGAGACTCGTATGTCCAGGTGCCAGCAACTGGGGAGACTAGGATCCAACAGCAGCTACTGGGCAGACTGAGTGTGTGAGCCCAGCTGATGGTGGGACACATGCTGCATATATGTCTACATAGATATATATTCTCATTACTGGACATCCATCCTGCTCTTCCAGGGAGGGGAGCAGGATGAGGCTGTTGGTGCTGTTCATGTTTGTGGGAGTGCTCTGTGTGTCTGTCTACGATCTGTGTGTCTGGCCATGTATATCTGTATATATATATGCATAAATATTTGTTGAACATGTGTGTGTTGCATCCATATGCCTGCTGGGAATGCATCTTCAGCATCGCTACTGGTTGGACCTGAGGCACAGAGCCACAGCTCTTTCACCTCCATCAAGCTGTCAGATCTGCCATGATATATTTTCCCCTAAGTGTTCAGACTTAACTGGTCTATGCCTGGGTAACACTGCATTGCACCCTGGAGAAACTACTACAGAAGCCAAACCTGCTGCTTGTGGTACTCAATACATTTCAGGTTGCACCCGCTGATTGGCATACCTTAGGGTTCATTCTGAATATATCTCCAGAGGATCACTTTTTACTAACTCATATATGTCCAGAACAAATATCAATCTAACCTGGAACAGTCTTTAGTATATTCCCACGCACAGACAGCAAGGAAAGCAAACAAATACATTCAATAAAGATATGCCCACATGGTAAATATATCAGAAATATGAACTTCTAGAGACAGCTGCAATCTGCAAACTACTGTTTGGATCTAGAGCACTCCAAGGATGCCTGCTGTCCCTAGAGGAGGTGGTTTCTATGTGCTTTTTAGGTGAATTATATAGTAAGTCCCATGCATTGACAGTAGAGAAGCACCCTAGTGAAGATGCTCCAGAGGGGCCCATGTACACTGTTTATTCCAGTAAGTTCAGGGAACATGTTGTACTTCCAGTGTTCTGGTTTCAGAAGGGAGTATGCAATTAACTGGAATGCATTATTTTGTCAGGAAACAAATTCAAAAAACCAAGAACAAATCACCCCACACCCCCCAAACCAAATCCGAATAAACAAAAGCTCTACGAAAACCTCTTTATTTTTGTAAAGTTACAGTTATGTTGAGTTCACTGATTGATTCTTCAAATTCTCTCATCTCTGTCTCCAGCACGGCACCTCCAAAGCTCATTAGCTGAACTATCAGGGGTTGCAGTGTAGTGGCAAGATCTGAAGTGAAGTCCAGATTATCTATTCTAAAACTTTCTCAGTTTATTTAAGTATTTGGTGGGAGGAAGTAGAGAAGCAGCTACGAGTTTGGAGGTGTGTCCAGTGACATTCAATGCCCCCAGTTGAACTTCCTCACTTTATTTGCAATTGAGCATGCCAAGTGCACTGATACCTCTGAGCAGGAAGGCTCGCTTTCCAGTATTTTCAGGAGACATAATTTTCCTTCTGTAATTGATGCAATGGAGAATATCTCCTCCTTCCCCCAGTCCCCATCCTATGATGTGGGAAGGTATGGCACAGCCCTCTCCAGCCCCTGACACAAACTGGGATGGATAAGTAGAAGCTCTGCCATTCCTATCTTTTCAGGGGATGGGATCATGTCAGGAGCCCTTTCCCACTCTCCTTGTCTGTGAGGAGCTCTGGCACGCTCTTCATTCAAGCTGTCTTTTCCATAGGGTAAGTCTGAGTTCTTCCTCATACAAACCAAATGCCTTCTATACTTCAATGTGTACCATATGCTCCATGCATTTCCCCATGCCTTTCTTTATGTCTCCTAAACCCATACTGGTCACAGCAATCCTGACAGGTTATGTGCCTTAGGAATGCCATTGTAACTTAGGGTTTTATCATCTTCTCTCTGTCCCACTCATCTTGGTGATATGATAGAGATGGGGCCTGTACCAGATTATTCTATACAGCACGTTCAATGATTGCAGTACTCAATCTTGATGGCCATGTGGAAGCTGGCTCTGTACCATCTGCTCTGCACTTGGTACTCAGACCTTGCTGCAGGGAGGGCAGGGAGAAGAGGTGGCCTCAGGCTTTCCATCTGTTCTCCACCAAATAGTCCACTCTTAGTGGGAGATGAGCCATTCAAAATGTATAAACCTACCAACCAAAAACCTCAACTCAACTTTCTGATAGGGATTTTGAAGATGGTGCCGAGGTTAAAAATTTGAAGCACTCTGAGCAAAAACAAGACAGAAGAGACTGGGAATATTTGAATACTAGCCTTTTTGTTCCCATGGTTACTGGCATAATAGGAATATACTAGAAATAATCAGAAATAATGTCAGTAATAATATAAAGAAGACCCTATGTCAGTAATAATACAAAGAATACCCTAAGATTTGCCTAACGGAAAGATTTTAGTTAAATTGATGAACAGCTGGGGGCATACATAGCCTCAGGAAAAAGAACAAGCTTTGAGAAACAGCCTGGGATCTTTCTTCCCTTACCAATGAGGAAGATCTGGATATTTGCAACTTTTAAATTCAAGCTGTTCTCCAATTTCAGCATTCTGGCATGCTCCAGCTAAGAGCCATAAAAGCTTATGATTATGTCTAATACAAATTCTTTTACTTCTTGCATTCATGAACTCCTTTATAACTATTGAAACAATTAGTGAAAACCAATAAAAGCCATCAATAAAGAACATAAATAATTATCAAAATAGAAACCTGAGGTAGATGAGCCTGTGACAGGAATGGGGAAATTGCATCTTGATCCTTCTCATGGAGGATTTAAAACTAGTGGATGTTCTAGCATCTCCACTTCTATTCAGAATAGATGACATACACTGAATTTGTGCTGTTTATTTTCAGTAATGATACCAGCACCTGCTGACTGCAAGTGCTTATTAACATATGACAGAGAATAGGCTAAAATGTCCCAGCAACACAAGAGTATTGAACAAGGATGGAGGTGGGCAAAGAAGGGGAAAAACAATGAAATAAATTTCTTCCATCCTTGGTATCACAAAGTATCAAGGGAAAAGGATCTGGGAAGAAGTGGATGTAATAGAAGAACGGGATATACCAAACCCTTTACTCTTGCAACAGACCAGGATGTATGAATATTGGCCAGAACTGACTGCATTTAACATGTCAATTACTTTTTATACAATATTATGTTTTCTGTCTGAATTGAAGGGCAAATAAACTGAAAAATACCTAATGATTGTGAAATAAGCTGATACTAAAGAAACTAGAAGAATACCAATGACTCGCCACTTCCTTCTGACAAACTCTATTTTCCTTGTGCACTGCCAAAGAGTGCACACCATGCTATGAAAGGCTACACGTTTAACCTTCTCGATAAATCAATGATGCATAAGCTGCATGAGAGGTGTGACACTAACAGATTTCTAGTTCATTTTCAGACAGAAAGATAGTCAAAATGAACATTACCCAGAGCAACACAGGTTTTAAGTCTTCTGGTAGGAATTAGGCCTACTTTAAGGAAAGCAAATTTATCTTTGTCACTGAAGAAAACCACAAAAGCTACCTTAACAGAATATACAACAAGCTTCTGAAGTCAGAACTTCATTTTAGAAAACCAGATGCCATGTTTCAGTTTTTATAGGTTATAAAGATAACCAAAATGAATCTGGTTTTTTTGGATAGTAAAAGTGATGTAATCTTTACTATATACATTTTATAACATTATGCAAGGAAATATGACATACCATTTTGCTGAAAATTTACTCAAAAACAAAAGAGAAAACAGTTAAAGGATGAAAGAACTGATATTCTCTGTGTGTTTTTGACATTCATGCTTACGTTATTATCTTAGAGATAATCCATTACCATAGTTGCAATGAGGAAGTATATCCTTGCTCAGTAATGTCCACTCTTGGGAATGCCCTGCGTCTGCCTTTAACACAATGCAGTAAGAACTGACATGGCATTGATAACTGTGTAATTCCACGTGGTACCTAAGACGAGAGGTAGGCATCACAGATATTAATCAGTCAGAATTTTCTCTTTCTAATCAACTATTTCTAATTGTTTTTACCTTGCACATGGAAGTGCCTTCCCATCCAGAATTCTCTGCTGAGGACCTTATTGAATTAAAGTCTATTTTTAATGTAACATACAAATTATTTTCTTAATAGTCCACAAATTAGCTTTGGTGCCTTTTCTGTACAGTGCTGTTTCAAATAAGAGTACCAAGTGTCTGTTGTTTTCATAAGATTATTTTCTCACATTAAAATGCAAATCCACTGTATAAATGTATATGGTATCAAACGAATAAATTGAGGGCAAAAGATATTAATGTTCAAACTGTAATTCTTACATATGTCCCTTTAGTTGGTGGTGCAACGAAGGACCAGAAGTCTGCAGGACATACTTAATTTGTATTAATCAGGTGCAGATGTCCTTAGTTTTTGCATCTTTGGCACAATCTCTGCATTATGCTTTCTTCTCAGCTGTCAAATACACCTTGAAACAACTTTCCAATACCAGTGTAGCAGGAACTCAATTATGCACTTACTACATTTGAAAAAAAAAGGACTGTGTTCAAAGTTAGTACTATACCCTATATTCTCCCCACAACCCCCTGTGCCTGAGCTCCAATAGTTATCGCTTTAGAAGATGCCCACCAGGTGGCGTGTTTTCCTGTACCTGCACAGCCAGCACACTGACAGTAAGTCTACAAACAGCCCTAGGCAGAGTAAGGTCCCGGCACACACTCTGCAGGCTGCTTTTGTCACGGACGCTAATGACGGAGCACTCGTATGGAAGATCCTGACCTGCTCTTAGGCAAGGTGGACTTTGGCTGAAGGTGTGCAGAATTAATAAAAGACAGTAGGTTCCCTGTCAAATTAAATTATTTCTTGCCTTTTCTGATGTGTAGTATATACTTATTTTCCAGACTTTCTGTTAGAAAAGTTGAACAGATGTTTACAGAAACAGTAGAGAAGAGACAACAAATACTGTGTTAGACATTAAGGGCAGAGAGATCTTCCAACCTACTTTCTTGTATTTTGTGTCATGATAAAACAATATAAAATACATTTCAATATTTAATTCTTATTCACAGGAGTACAAAATCCTCTCCTACAACAAGATTTACTTATGAGCAGACCAGCTCATTTTTCACAGTGGGACACAGTAACAACACATGTTAATGAAGAGTTTTTATGTAATGTATAATGCTGCAAGCTGTGTCATACTGTGGGAAGTGATTTAGCAACTCACCACACAGACAAAAGGCTGCACATTTTAATTTTCTCCCCACTGAGAAACCCGCCATTAAATTATCATTCTTCAAAGCTAATACTATACGTGCACAGTGCACACAATTACCAAAAATCAAGGTTTGAAAGGAGATGGAAAAAAGTATTTACAGGAGAATAATATTCATGGAAACAATAAAAGGTAAAATACAGTAAGTACTTGGATATCTTTTGACTGTCCCCATGGTTTCATGTTCCAGATGCTTCCAAATAAATGATCCTGTTAATCACCAATTTATGTTGATTGCACAGACTGTCGCTACAGCTCTGTGTAATGACCCTAATCACTACAGCTGATCCCAACTTTGGTATTTGAAAAACGTAGCTGTGAAATAAGGGAGTACTGAAGTAATTTACTAAAGCAACTACAGCATCTGCTTGAGTACATTACACTTCAAAGTAAATGAGCAATTTGCTGTCGCTTAAAAATATTTTTTTTGCTTGCCATTTTATATATATGGAAACATAGATATGTGTCCTCACATTTGCTGTTTCTTTCTCACAGTGATGTGCTTTTGATTTTATTTTTTTGTTTTAAAAGATAGTTAAGCAAGTCCTTTTGGTCCTACATGCTTGTATTTAATACTTCCCTCTCCACTGCATCAGCAACGGTCCCTTAACCCTGGACTGTACAACTCTGCTGAAGAGTTTGTCTGGCAATACTGGGGTTATCCATTGGCCTTTCACCTTCAGCCCCACAGAGCACCTGCACAGCAATGACATTTTGGAAGCAGCAAGGTTTTTACAGGCACAGTCAAGTTTGGTTTGTAACACGAACTGATAGTTCTGTAGCTATAATTTAGCTGGGTGACACAGAGTTATTTATTTTCCCTTTTTTTCTCTTTTAAACAGCAGATACAGATTCATATTTGCAATATATATAGCAAATACCTAGGAAAAAGACATCTCTATTTTAGGGAACTTCTCAATTATTCTCAATTATCTGGAATTCTGGATCGACCCTGACTTTTTACTGTCATATCTCACTATGAAATTCATTGCATATGTGTGACTACTAAACCCTTTCTGCCCAATTTGCCAGGAACGCCTTTCCAAGTTTCTCTCACTTCTCAAATTCACTGGTTTGGATTTTATTTCCTCTATTGTTTTAGCTCCCATTTTTCAAGTTTAAATGAATTCTGCTATTGCTTCTCATATCCGATCTTGTTAGATAATTTTGGATTATTTTTCTCATTTCTTATTTTGCACAAACTTTCACAAACGGTTCAGTCTTATATGTATATAAATTGTGTTCTGAAATGTGTTCATGTTTTAATGAAGGGGTTAAAACAATCAGACCTGATTTTAATCACTGAAAAAGCTTCTAGGTCATTGAAGCCACCTGTGATAAATTATCATGGACTACCCTTGTTAAGGATTCATCCAGCTTGCAAGCTATGTGTCAAGGCTTTCATGTGAGTAATTTTTACTTCTTGATAGTAAGATAGCATTGTTTTACTAGAACATCAAGGATATGTTACTTCTGCGATAGTACCAGAACTGGTATAATTCCTGTCAGTATTTTGACTTTAACCTTACTTATCTTGTTATCTTCTAGAGGCAGAGCAAAGGAAACATTTAGAGCTATACTTGAACCCTAGGCATAAAAATGTGATTCCACCATTGCGTTCTTGCACTAATACCTCTTTGGAAGTAATTTCTCTATGTGGTGGTACACTTGCAAGAATAAGAAATCTGAGGTCTGAACTTTTGATTTGGAATACATGTGGTCTAGTTTTCACCTGAACACTTGAGCTTTTGCCTTTTTTCACAGGTAACTGAAACTGGACTGGCAAAATGGCAACTACCTTAATCCCACTGTTAACTGATACTGGTTAATCAGATGAGTATGAGTAATATAAATGTACCTTTTTTTATTCTTTGAGGCTCTGATGGTAAATTTTGAATTAACCTAGTCACACGTTGCTTTTGGGATACTGCTGATCAAAATTCATTTTGTGAGGGCTGTCAGGAGCCAAAGACAACAGTAAAAACCATTTCACTGTCTACATCTTGCCTGACACAGGGTGGCAGGGTTGCCTTGCTGACTCACCCTCCAAGCAAGTAAACTGCAGGTTTATTTCTGCTGACTCACAGAGGATAATGGGAGGCATTAAACTTTAGATTTTATTTCTAGGATTCAAACTAAAGCAAGAAAAAAGTTGTAAAAAAATGGAAGAGTTGCATATTCACTCAGAATGTCTCTAGTGCTGCTACCTGAGCCACAAATCAAAAGACTATGTTTATATATATGTGTGTATATACATATATACTATATATATTTT
>NW_010200735.1:0-2346 GCF_000695765.1 Mesitornis unicolor | reverse complement strand
TATAGATATAGATATAGATATAGATATAGGGTACCAACCCCCCTGACGAGCACCCCATCACCGCTGTAGCTCCACAAGGGCTAAACCTGCCCAGGGATGCAGACACAGGTGGACAGGGTGGGTGATCACCCATATTTTGTTCCCTTAAGCAAAGGAACATCACCCAGTCGAAATTTTATTCTCAGCTCCTCCTCTGTTGCATTATTTTTCTTTTTTTTTTTTCTTCCCTCTTTTCCTGCCGATTCCCACCCGCGGAAGGGCCCCCTCTCCTGGTGCAACACGAGGAGATGGCTGTGCATATCTTCTCCTGGCTTGGCCAAATCCATCCTTCCCTTCCAGCCAGGGAATCACCCAGCCTCAAGCCAACACCCTTTCCAGAAAAAATCCTGGCTGAGCAAGTTGTCACCAGAGGATTCTACTCCAGGTCTTCAGCCCTGGCCACCACCACCTGCGTCATCCTTCCAGACATCCCTAGAGATGCTGATGGTGTTGGGGCATCAGAGATGGACCTTCAGAGGGGAGAAAAAAACCCACAACAGGAGCTCTGAGCATTCATGACCATGCATTTATTGGGATATTTCCCTCTTCTGAGATCTGATGGACTTGGAAAACATGGAAGCAGGCATAATTCCCGGCAGGAGCAGGCGGTGCCCTGGCCCTGAGCTGCAGGCAGACTGGTGGGCTGGCTGCACCTTTGCTGCAAGACCAGTTGATGCTGGGTTTGTGCTGAGGTTGGTGTGTCCGCCTGCTTGCCCTCACTTGTGAGTGTGCACGGGTGGGTGCTGCCATGCACGCGTGAGTGGGTTTGGGCTTGCATCCCTGAGTGCATTTCTGGTGCAAAGTGATGCATGAGCTGGTTTCATTTCCTCCCAGCACCGCTCTGCTGGGTGAGGATAAGCCTGTTCCCACTCCCTAATGCTGAGCAAACCCCCAAACTGGGCTTTGCAACCCCCTCCCTTAGCCACTGGGACCTCTCTGGCTCTGTCCCCTGAATTTCCCAGTCCCCTCATCCCCTTCACAGCCATCTCCATCACTTCCTCCCAGTCCCCTCATGCCAGGGAAAGCACACTCCCCTCCCAGCCATGCAGGGCCAGGACCTGGGCCTTAGGTTTTGAACCCTCATCCCGTTTCTAGCAAGGAGAAGGGCAGAGGTGGGTGGGAATGGTTCCTGTCCCCCGCCCCCCCCCCCCACCCCCGCCAAATCCTTGGAGCTGAACTCAATGCAGAGAAGTTGACCAAAAGCTCTTCCCATGCTTATGGCATTTGTCATGGTCGCCTCGGGCCAGTGTTGCTGCTGGCATTGTCCTCCCCCAGGCTGGGCTGTTTTTTGGTCACCCATGGCTCAGCAGAGGGATGCTGAAGTACGAGGAGAAGTGAGGAGCAGCTAAAAAGCAGAGGGAGGCTGTTGCCCGGGCTTCCTGCTCTGCTATATGCAGCAGTGGGAGCAGGAAGTGACAGCCACCTCGGTGTCGTGCTTCAGCACCCCAGGGCCCATTGCCAGCATGGCCTTTTGGCAGAAAAGGGGTGTCTCTGGTCCCTCTGTGTCACCCTACCCCAGCACCCATGAGTCTACACCCTTCCCTGGGGCACAGATTGAGCCAACAGCTGGCCATTCCAAGGGACCAGCATGGTGGGGACCAAGATACATGCCAGGACACCCAAATGTGGCTTCCTCTCGCCCACCCCTCTTTCCATCCTGTTCAGCCATCCTTGCTGCAGCTCCTCCCTCACTCCTATCATGGTCATCGTCATCATCATCAGTATGATTATTATTGTTGTTGATACGATGTTACAGAGTCACAGAATGGTGTGGCTTGGAAAGGACTTTAAAGATCATCTAGATATGATGTCAGGATATGACATGATATGATATATGTGATATATTATATATATGATATATCTGAGTTATGAGATATGAGATGGGAAGACAGAGAATCATAGAATCATAAACAGGTTTTGGTTGGAAAAGATCTTTAAGATCATCGAGTCCAACCACTGATCCAGCCCTGTCATATTATGTCATTATATTATGTTATTTTATGATGTCATGTCATGTCATGTCATGTCATGTTGTTATGCTATTATGCTATATTATATATTATGCTCTGTTATGTTCTATTTTATTCTAATTTGTCTACTTTAGCATTTTATTATTATTCATTATCGGTTTATTATCCTTTGAGTATTCTTTCAGCCCTATTTTGCACCCATACGAGCACTCATTGACCACGCACGCCGGGCCTATGCAGGAACCCAACGGGCGCTGCGGGGCTGGGTCTGCGAGGAGGGGGCAGCAACGATCCTGGTGCGTGTCCCGGTGCCGGTCCCGGTGCTGGTCTCGGTCCC
>NW_010200734.1:0-370 GCF_000695765.1 Mesitornis unicolor | reverse complement strand
CAGAAAATGGGATTTTTACCTCAGGGAAGAGAATTTTGCCTCAGAAAATGGGATTTTTACCTCAGGGAAGAGGATTTTACCTCAGAAAACTGGACTTTACCTCAGAAAAGGTTTTTTTTCACCTCACGGATGAGAATTTTACCTTAGAAAAGGGAACTGTACTTCAGAAAAGGGGACTGTCACCACAGAAAAGGCAATTTTTACCACAGAAAAATGGATTTTACCTGAGGAACAGTAGGTTTTACCTCACAGAAGAGATTTTTTCACCTCACGGAAAAGGTTTTTACCTCAAACGAGGGAACTCTTCCACGCTTATCTCACGCTACAATGGCCGCCACCTGCACCCCGACGGTCACCGCTTCGCGCCGCC
>NW_010200733.1:0-24412 GCF_000695765.1 Mesitornis unicolor | reverse complement strand
CCCTCATCAAGGTCATTTATGAAAAGATTGATATGAAGATTTTTTCATTGCAGAGGGAACAAAATGCTCTGGCAAACCAAGACAGGAGTACAACACTCACCCCAGAACCAAGCAGCTACAAGTCCACAGCACCACAGTTTGGTGCTTTTGGGAGTCTGCCCCAAAGCGTGCAAGACATCAGACCTAAGGTGAGAGTCTGCAGGCCTGGGCTGGATGTGGATAAGTAAACTATGGGTGAAACTCAGCTCTAAACAAGTTTCTTGACTTGGAAAGTGAGAATAATTAAAACCAACTAAAATATAACAGAACTTCTCACCACCATTTCTGGATATTTTTAATATTATCTACACTTTTTTGGTCATCATTCACCACTCCTGTGTTCATCCATCGGTTTCTCTCACATCCACCTCAGACCTTCAGCATTCTCTCAGTCAATCTCTTCCCTTCTCTGCTCTATTCATTTTCCATCTACTTACTGCTCCTCTCTAGTCCTTTACCATACAGAGCAGCTTCATGCTCTCTCTCCAGATGTCACCTCCTTGCTCATGTTTCCCCAGTAGCAGAATGAACCTGACTAATTGTTACCTGGTCACGGACAGGTCAATGTGGACTATCTCAGACACTGACCCCAGTTTCACCCAGTTGCTAGTGCACACTGCAAACTGGCATGAGGAAGACAGACCTTAAGTGCAGAAGTGGGAAGAGAAGCAAGTCAAGATAAGCAGGAAGGCTGATGCACCCCATATTTTGGGGGGTTTGGGCTGCGCAAATCTGAGTTACCTTTACACAGTGGTGGCTGTTGCAAACACGAGCTGCAGCATGGGTAAGCACTTCCCAACTCAAGCAAGGCAGAGACACTCAGCTCCTCTCTGCATTGCATCTATATCCAAAAGCCACCACCTTATCATGAAACTGTATTTTAATTCATCACCCAAAAGGTGTTTTAAAACTTTCCGTTCGTACTTCGCTATTCCCTTTCTCTCCATTACAATTACAGAAGATGGAGATATGCCACTGGCTCTGATCCATCCCAAACCACATGGGTCCTCTATATTCTTGACAATATTTATTGACATTTTGATGGGGCTACCATTACTAAACAGGAGAACAAAGACACGATACTCGTCAGTCTGTGTGACAGATGGACAGAAGTCTGCTCTAACCAGCCATTCCAGATCCACTTCCACTTTTTATACAACAGCATATGTTGTTATTTACTGGGAGTGATCATGCAGGTTACAGGCTAACTTTACAGTAACTAGTTTGTCCTTTTTTTTCCTTCCTCAGCCTAACTCTCAGACAATGTGTGTTTCTATATTAATGGCTTAAAGTGAAATAATTCTGCTAGTCTAGCCATTTCCTGTGTTAAACAACAGAAATCCAGGGATTTCTGGATTCAGCAGGTCTTAAAGCCCCACTGGCAATACCCTGCAAGAACCTGCAGCACGACGTTGACAAAATGTGTAGGAGGTAGAGTTAGAAGCTCTGTACCTCATCAGCTGCAGCCTGAGTACTCACATGGAAGCCCAGCCTCACCACAGTCAATCACCTGCACCATGCAGATCAACTCCAACCAAAGGGGATGTTTTTTAATCTCTTTTTAAGTCATTATAAAAAAATGCCATCCATTGCTGTCACGCAATACGGAAGGGAAAGTTATTTTTCCAGTTATTCTTCACATCACCCACTCACCCATAACAAGCTTCCCTCGACTTACTCCCAAATCCAGGTACTTCCAGTTGCTGACCCAATTAAACAACCATTTTTATAATACTGGTCCCATACTGGGTCATTTATAGAGGCTCCTTCTTTCTAAATAGGTTTTTTCTTGTTATTTTTCTTATAAATTCCTCCTGCTACCTCCTGCAGCTTTTTACACGCAGACAGGACTTAGGACCCCTGGAGAGGCATTTTCCCCAAACAAATGAGTGCTCTGTATTCACATCCATCTGGGGCAGACCGAGATCACAGAACACATACATACATCTTCCCAAAGTGCTGATGGTGAGATTCAGCCTATCAAGGAATCATCATTTAAGCACGGTTTATTCTCTTAAACAAGATGCTTTGAGTAAAACGTAGGTGACAGGCGGAAGCCTGGCTTTAGCAGCAGAGTTTGCTGGAGAGACTGCCACCCTGGCTGGCCGTTCCATTCCCAGCCCTGCAGATTGCTGATCCTCCCTCTTCTTGTCTCACTCCAGTTGGGCCTCCACAACTGCTTGCAATGCTGAAATCAAACTGGATGGCCCAAACAATCCGCATTAGCAGTAACTCCCTTCCCATTCCCACTTGGAGGGTTAAGTCTAAGCCCAGACCCCTTCAGCAACCCACTTTAAAGCACAGCACCACAGACAGCTGGACTGCCCCAGCTCCAGCAATGGTCAACCCTCAACTGTCAAGTCTTCTCCTTAAGAGAGACTGTCATGAACGGGTGAGACCTTCCCACTGAGACAACAGCAACCATTTTCTTTCCTAAATTCATGCTCAGAAATACTTCAACTGATTTGCTGCACCTGAAATGCTTTCCAGCCCAAATTAATCAGCCCAAACCAGATAATCAGCAGACAGAATTACAGCTCCAATGGTTCACATTTGAGAAAGTTACAAACAAGTGAAATAGTCCTACCTAACTGAAAGCAACTTCAGCTACAGATGCTCAGTCTGTTATACTTCAAGCACTTACTTTTCACTTCATACTGATTTGTATTTAATACAGTGTTACATTTTTGCATTTTTTGCTCCTGAAGATCACTAGAAAGTGTTTTTTGCAGGTTATTATTACAGCAACTTTTTATCTGAAAAGTATTCTCTCAAACCAATTGATACTAGTCATAAAGGCATATAAGGTATTAAGCATAACTCAGAAGAGCTAAGGTCTTTGTCCATACAACTTTGTTATCTTTATTAAGACACTAAGGCCTTATGGATCACAACAGTCCAAAAAAATCAACACCTACAAAAATGTAAGACGAAAGGTTCTATTCAAGACAGAGGCAGTTCCACTAACTTCTGCTGAATGCCTACTTTCACAGCTCTTCGAAGAAAAGGTAAAGCAAGCACACAACTCTTCTTTCCCAGCTAAACCCAACCTCAAGGGGATTCTCTCCCAGAAGAATTTCTCAAGACAGATTCTAAGCACAGCCACCAGTGTTCTATGCAGGCAGCCAAAGGACAGAGCTCCACCTCCACCTGAGAAGTCACCAAAATAGCGATGTCCATACTTCAGACACTGAAAAACAACAGCAACTGATAAAAGTCTAATACTTCAAGGTGTAAAATGAGATGGGGAAGGGGGAAATACAGTAACATTAAGGTTATCCTCCAGAAATAAAAGAAAGGAAACTCAAAACGTTCACCTCTTATCATCAGTTTAATAGTCTTGACTATTGGCTTTCTCTTCACAACATCACTGGCTTTAAGATATAGATTTCAAGAAAATGAGGAAAACTTATCTTTCTACCATGGATTTAAACGAGAGGGGACATCAAATCTGAGGAGCACATCCCCAAAGCACACCATAAAGGGTTTATCAGATTGCACCAAGGCATAAATCAGTTCTTCAAGATGTCTCCTACAGAAGGCATCAGAATTAAAAGAGGGATGGACAGCAAGGGTTCAGTCTGAAGCAAACACAGGTGCAGCGTCAGATCACACCCCAGCCATCTCCAATGCTATGTGGTAGATTAATTACATATTTCTGAAAAAAAGGTATTCTGTAATAAAAGGGCCTGTCAGAGTTGATCTTTCACAGTTCCAGCAGAGCAGTAATGTTACCAGCATATGTGATTTTAAATACAATGTTCATTCTTCCACAAATAGTGAAAAAAATTAGATTCCACTGTTAAATTTCTCTTTTAAAACCACAGATGGAGCCACAATGAGTGAGCCTGTCCAAACTCATTTACACTAACTCCCACTACAAAATGCAGGCCCTCAGAGGCTCTCACCACAGAGGATGCCTTTACTGCTGTTCAACAGTTCTTTCTCTCCACTTCACAGACGGTTCGGACGGAACTCAGGCTCCTCCCGTTTCTTTGTGCCATAACTGAGCATGACATTTACATGTGATTTCTGATAGGAATTCCTCATGCACCTCCTCTAAAGTACCCAATACCCAGAAGAACAATCTAATGCTGAGCTAGAACTGCTGTTCCTCCTCAGGACGAGCATCAGAACTGCAGTTCCATGTTCTGAAGTTTCTTCACACGCTGCTCTGGGAAGAAGTACTATCATAGCAGAAATGTTGGGGAGCTATCTGGCTTTTCTAGGGGAAAAACAAAAGGGGGGGGAGGTGGAGAGGGAGGAAAAAATATAGATAAAAATCAAATATTCTATTTCATAAAAGTTAGTATATTGTTTATATTACTGTAGTATATAAGTACTTGCCACTATGTGCTAAGTGCAAGCTAATGAAGACTGCATTAGTGCCTTTCATCTTAGAAAGAACTGGAAAAGGCCCACTGAAAAGAAACCAAAGTTAAATAGTAAGACTAAATGGATAAAGGAGAAACAGTTTCTTCCATTGTTTCCAACTCTCGGATTACATGCCATTGCTTCTACTCTATTAACTCCCAACCACAAAACAAATCATATTGGAAATTCAACTTTAAAATGGTTAAGAGAGTAAGTGGGGGAAGAAAAGGAAATTATTCATCTTCTAGGGGAGGATAAAAAACACAATGAATCTATTACTTGGCTCTTCAAGTGAAAGCCAGGGTTCTTCTGAACTACACACAGTACGCTGGATTGACATGATGATTCCCAATCCAACTGCAACGCACCTTTGAATTTTTAACTACTGAAATGTAAGGAGGAGCTATTACAGTGCAAATAAACAGTCGTCTTTGCAGAAAACTAGCATATAAAAACCACATTTTATCACAGAAAAACTCACATAAGATGAACTCTTACTATAAAACTATTGTGCCACAGGGACATCTGAGATCGTTATGCTACAGATCTAAAACACAAACACATTTGTCTTGAGATCAGCGCTCAAACTGAAGCGTAAGTTTGGATTTTGTAAGAATTATTATATATTTGGACTTGTGGTTTCTTTAGTTATCTATTATTAGCTGGAGTTTAGTTGTCAAGACAACAGTTTCCACTTCTACAAAATGCTTTATATGTAAGCAAAATGTCACAGTCGGTATCAAAAGTTCACCAGATTGGCCTTGTCTACAGCCATAAAAATGCTAGTATTTCCTCAGGAGAGGGTCAGGCTGCCACCAGAGCAATGGCAATCAAACACAAGCAGACGGGATATTTGTAAAAGATCACATCCACCTGGTAAAAACTGAAGGATCCAAGGAGCAGTCCACCTCACACAAAATCTGCTGCTCTACTTGGCTTATGTGCAGTACATCACTACAATGGCCACTCCAAAGTAGAGTACGATATCTGTAACCTAAGTGATGAGTGTATATGTTTCAATAGGGAAAGCTGGATTTTACATATCAGAGATATTTTAAGATATGGCAAAAACACCCCAAAACATCGTAGTGCAATGAACTCATTATTAGCAGAGAAATGGAAGTCAAAGGAACACAGCAGTTTGGTACTGAACTTATCCCATGCAGCAACAGGGGTTAAAAAGGAACATGCTTCCAGAAGTTAGGTCAAGTCTCATATCGTGAGGGAACGTGAATGGACACCTGGACATTTTTTTTACTATGTGATGTGTGCATAAGAGCAATAAACAATGCTACATGAATCAGACCCAAAAATCTGTAACTCACAAGGTTCCTATGCATCCACAAGTCACCACTGGGAAAGCCTGCCAACATGCACTTTAGCTTTTGTAAAACCAAGTACCTTAGGATTACATCTATTTTCTTTATACTCCATTTTTTCTTAAAGCATTTTGTATTAAAAAACAACAACAACAAACAAACACAGTAGACCAACATAATAAAATAATGTGGCTATCCTCTCTACAGTCCCAGACTCAGACTCTTCACGGTGTAACTCTTCTCACGTACACAGACACAACAACACACAGTTCCTCAGAAGGTAGCTCTGTACTCTGCTCCCTCTTTCCAATCAGCTCCAGGTTTACAGGAGTCATTGGTTGAAACAACAGCCTAACAGCCTACCCAGAGCACTCTCCTCCCCCCGCGGGTATTCATTCAATAGAGGAGAAGAGCAAAGGACAGAGGGAAGGGTACTCAGCAGTAACTGTGCACAGAACAGTCTAAAAGATTTGGAGTTGGTTATCATCAGTCACTGCATTTTTAAGATCCACGCGATTAATCTTTTTCTTTATATATAAAGTACATACGCATGCATATACACCCCTACGCAGTCATCTGCCTTTTATCTCTTTGCCTCTCTAAATATATGCTTACTTTAACTTTGAGAAAACAACTGTACCCTAAAACCCCAACCCCAGATGCAATCCTTCCCCTCTGATGGAATGTTTCATAAATATTTACAGTATTTAGTAAGAACATTGATTTTACTGCAAAAACCGATGGGAATAAGCTACCTGAAAGTATTAATATTAGCTCTTGTTAACTCGGTTTGCAGAAAACCAGAATAGCTCGCTGGCAGCAAAATGAAGAAGTGGAGAAGGAAAAGCAAGCAGAGAAAAGAAGAACATCGCTGTACAAATAACCTCTCAGTATGCCGTACTGAGGGATATGTGGGGAAGATGTCTGGCAAATTGGAAGCAGTCCTCTTGAGCAACAGGCTTTTTTGTCAAATTTGCATTTTCAGGGATAGGAAAGCATTATCCCCTGCATCCCTATGTTGGAACAGCTCCTCAGCTCAGTCAAGGCATCAGGCATTCATTTGTCAGATTTAAACCTTCTGGATTAAATCTTCTGGCCTCTCCTTTTTAAATACTATGTTTTATTTTTATCTCACAGGTTATTTTCAACATGTGGCAACGTAACCCCAATAATGTCTAAAGGAATCGTTCTGTTTGCACTAAACAGTGCCACTGATAATCTATTCAGGTATGTTTCTTTTCTTTTAAGCTTCCATATTTACTTCCAGTCACAGTTTAAACCCTGCACATGGAAGGAAGGTTACAGTTGCCTGGGTTGTCGATTATCATTTCATACTAAGACTGAAATAATATATTTTTTATTTTCTTTTTTAGTTAAAAGTCATTGCTTCTTTCAGTATCTTTGATAATACATTGTAAGCATAATTTTAAAAAGTCAACGTTTCAGCATTTGACATTGCACAGATTTTTATTCCTAACAACAAAACAAAGTTCTTAGATGATAAAAATGTACTGATTCCTAAGCATGAGCAATAAGCAGTATCATCACATTGTATTAAAGTCCTTCTGGTCCTGGTTTTAGAAAAAAAGAACCTTCTTCTTTGCAAGTCTGTAACTTAACCATCTTTTTCTCTATATGGCATAAAATTTAAGAAAATCACCACAGATCTGTGCACACTGCTAAAATTGCACTGCTAACATTTCTCTTTCATACAGCCACAATCAAAGGACTATCCAGTTGCTGGGATCATTCTACAGTCTACCAACCTTATGCTAAAGCAGATCACTTTTTTTTCTTATGCACACCCCAAAACACAAAATACCAAGATGAGCATTCCTAAAGCTTTATAGACAGCAAGTCTTGATGTGTTCATAACTCTCTTTACATCAAGCAGACCTACATTTGCATAGACGCAATGGGCAATAACTTAAAAACATAAAGACATTTTTCCTCTCACAGACACGAATGGAAGTTCAAATTTAAATATATCCCACATTTTCAGTTATGAACACAGACTTAGGTATAAAAGGAGAATCTTTTCAATATGTTTTCCTGGTTATAATCTCGCTTGTGAACAGTACTCTTGTCAGTGAGCACAGCCAGCCATCAACATCAGCACAGGATTGCTGCAGAGTTGGGACCAGTAAATTTGCTTTCCTGAAAAATCATACATAGGAAACACTTAATTTAAGATCA
This sequence comes from Mesitornis unicolor, assembly GCF_000695765.1. Lineage (NCBI taxonomy): Eukaryota > Metazoa > Chordata > Aves > Mesitornithiformes > Mesitornithidae > Mesitornis > Mesitornis unicolor. The sequence goes on along the minus strand of NW_010200733.1, from coordinate 16,484 downwards.
ATCATCCAATAAACTGAGCAGAATCAGAGAGGGAGGAAAATCAAGTTTTATAAAAAATTAAAATAAAAAAAACTAAAAAAGTACTGACTGGGGAAAATACACCACCGTGCACTGGTTTATAAACACATTTTCATCTCTTGTACTTTCCCCATTTTCATGACAACTGTTAACTTGGAGTTTGGGACAGGAAGAAGCTATTGGGAAGTTTTGGGGTTTTTTTTTAGAAATACAGAATTCAAACCACAGGACCAAACTGATCTCTTCCAGTGAGATGAGCAGCACTGTCCACTTACAATTCATGTCTGTTCCCCTTCGCAGCTTTTAACGAAAGTGAGAGCAAAGTTGGCGGCAAACAGGTGGCAAATTCTGCTGCTTTTCTGCCACCTTGGCAAGGTTCTTGGCAAGGCTTCTTGCGCTAGGAGGATAACCCAAGCTCTACGTCCCATACAGAGTCCAAAAATTACCTACTCTAGAAGGCTACTTCAATACTCACCAAGTCAAATTCAGACCTGACATGCAGGGAACTCTTACTAAGCAAAGATTCCCAAAGTTAGTGGAAATGGATGGAGAAATAGTCTGAACAGCAGCAAGAGGAAAATTAAATTAACAGTGACGAGAAGGTCTAGAAGTCGTCTTGGTGGTTCTGGATGGCAGATGGTTCCCTACCCCAGCCAGTTTAATTAAATAAAGTGTGGAGCAAGAGCATGTAAAATAACACAGGAAATGGAGTCTTGTTCCTTCCTTAAGCATTTGAAATAGCAAAAATCTAACAAGCTGCTCATGCAAAGAGAAGAAAAAGAATAATTGATTTTTTTTTAAATTATTACACAAATCTGCAATACATACTTCATACTGGTTTGGGGTTTTTTTAAGTACTTGCTCTAGTTCATACCAGATTTCAAACATTTATGAACTTTCATTTCAAGTCTTCTGTATGCTACCTTCCTTTTAAAGACCATGGAAAACACATTTATAAAGTGAATTAACATCCTTTTAAGCATTATAAGCATCTTTAGGTTTTGCATTATCCATATTACTCTACCCCATCTTATCAGTAACTTTCAACTATATGGCGTATTAACTTGTAAAAGGTAAAGAGCACAAATACATCTAAAAATAAAAATATTAATAACATCTGTAATTTTTTTTTACTTAACATTAACAGATAAAACGACGTTTTCAGACAAGTATCATCATGAATAATTGCTCAACAATTATTCTTAATAAAAAAACAATTGCAGGACCATTTGACACTACAAAGGGAATATAGTGTTCATAGCACAGGCACAAAACCAGTGCAGAGGAGACTGCAAAATAATACTCATGCCACTTTAATCAAACTAATCAATCTGATGCTTTTACATTCTGACATAGTTTTGGTGAAAACAGACATACCTAATTGCAACATGACTTGTTTATCCAGCAGCATATAAGGTTTGACTGCAAAAGTGACATTCACAAAACAAGCGCACCCTGTAGCACGTCATTTACTTTGATGTGGAAAACCTTGAACAAAAAAAATTCTGCTGTGTCAGCAATCAGACAGCTAAACAGAAATTAAAAAGGTGGTTAATGGCTTTGGTAGACCTAACTAGCAAGTACTTTGGAATGAAGTGAGTAGTTTTGTATCACCCACCATTTCTAGTGGTAGAACTTTGGTGTGGTAAGTTTGACTTTGGTGTGATAAGTCACCAGAGTTTGTTCCACTACCAAAGTTAGACATCGTGTTCATCCTTCATCGTGTACTCAAGGTCCAGCCCCTGGTGTGCAATGCTGAACTAAGCCTGTTGGCTCTTGTGGCATTCAAGCCTATCACGCATTCAAGCTCACTGAAGAAACTTTCAAGGCAAAAGTCAAAGCCACTCTTCTTTTTCACTTATTTTCCAAGCCTTTTTCTTTTAACTTAAGTAGCACGAAGATTGTAACACAAAATAGAGCCAAACAGAAACCACTCTGCATCAAGCATAAAGACTTTCCAAACCCAAGTATTTGTGATGCCCCATTTTTTTTTCCCTATTCCGAATATCCATATACAAAGACAAGGATAGAGTTTTAACTCTATCACTGGGAGACCCAAGCAACAGCACTTCAGAAATTACTTCAGGAAGATGCCCCACCATCTTGCATCCCCTCTTCTTCATCAGTATGTGTTACAAGGCTATCTTAGTATATATAAACAAAACTGGAGAAGAGAGTCCAATTTTATGTTAATTATTTCAGCAGAAGGCAAGCACATAATCTTCTGCTGTAACACAGCACTTCTGCATAACTGGACAGGAACATTTAATGACAGGAAAATCATATATGCATCAATACATATGAGGTGCTGGAAGAAGGAAAACACTTGACTAATATAAAGAAGACTTGACCTAGCCAGTAATATGCTTTCCAAAAGCAAAATCTGTTTGGTTTATTCTGATTCTATAAGTCTTCTTCCATTTGTAGGAACCATTAAACCAGATTAGCTGCAGGTAAACAAAACTGGGAAATAAGCAGTAAGAGACACACACAAAAAACCAGGATCTTGCATAGTATCTGTACATGCAAGAAATGAAGAAAAGAAGATTAATATTGATAGCATTCGAGTCAGACAAACCATATTCAATAGCTGAGACCAACCAGGAAGATACCCCATCTTCCATACAGTAATATATCCTCTAACATGGCAAAACAAATATGAAGAGGAATGAAGCAACAGAACAAAATGAAACATCAGATTCAGTAATCTCCCCGGTCAAGTTCCAAATTTGCAGTGGAAAGGTAAAGAAAGTAACGGAACTTAGAAAAAAAACAAACCCAAAACAAGTAAGTCTAATTAAATAATACAAAGGAAAGTAAAGCTCCCAAACAAGAAGTTTACAGTTCTTGTCAGAAATACTCCTGTGGATCTGTTTTCCAACAGAAAATCAAATGCATCAAAACAAATATTTCTTGTAATGTATCCTTTTGATGACAATAACCATGAAATAAAAACTGAAACAGGCATTTTATAAGGCAGAAATTTTGCTATCTTTCACAACATCATGACTTTTCATTCTAAATTATTTTTTCCTTTTATTTTGTCTGGTATCATTCAAGACGATAGAAGACTTTGATCCAATATGAATGGAAGATTTTGTGGAAAAAAAGCAAAAATGCTTTTTTCATTCTGTTGTAAAACAAATCAGGTTTTGATACAGTAAGCTTTCCAGCAAGATGTAAAATCTCTTTCTCACCAAAAGCTTACTCGAAGTTACTCTGACCCACCAGAGAGTTACCTCTGAGAGGACTTCTAGGTTTTTATAAGATGATGTGGAAAAGATTCTTGGATTGTGTTTTATTTAAGAATGGATAGTAGCCCAGTGGGGCAAAGGGAATACAAATAAAAACACATAGTTCATATCAGTGATGAATTCTCAGCTGTTTCCTTCCTTTCTAAGAAAGTAAACTGCAAGATTCTTCACTAATTACGCAGACAACACTCAGAAGAGAACATCTCGAGGAAATAAACCAGTGTTGATTACTTGAAACACATGCAACAGCTTCCAGCTACTCTGGAGATGGTAACTCCCTCCCACCTGCAACAGGACTTTGTGTCAACTTCGCTCTTTTTTGACACTTACTCAGAATCTTCAGCATTAAGGTGGCCTTTTTCATACTTTCTTTTCTTCCACTACACCTTTACTGCACTTCTATGCAAACAGAAGCGATTCAAAATATATGAAGAAAAGAAAAAAAGATAAAGTTTTGAAAATTAAGATCTAAACAATATATTTCTAGATTCAAAAGTATTTCTTCAGAAAAGCCTTAGTCCTATTACTGCAGCTTGGACTAGATGAACTCCAGAAGTTCTCTTCTGACCTGAATTATTCTGTGATTCCCTTTGTATCATCAGAAGATGAAGCAAGAGTGAGCACAGTTCACTTCTTCAATCTGTTTTACCTGGGAAACTCTACACTCCTCCATGGAATTGTCCTGATTTTACCTTCACCTACTTTTTCAGCTTAGAGCTGCTACTATGCCCACAAAATCCCCAACAATTCCACCTGTAAGAAGAGAGGCCTCTAGTGTACAGCCAAGAAACTTTTTTTCCCCCTGTGCCTTAAGATCTATTTCTCAGCCTTATTTAGGACCTGCACAGACTACGAATTTTTTCTCTTGAATTTCACTAAGGATTTTTTATGCAGAGGATATTTTTTTATTCTCTATTTTTTGCACAATGACTGTCAGGTAAAATTTACCAAACTCAGTGGATAGCCCTGTGTCAGCTCCAATCACACAAACAGCTGTATTCAGAAAAAAAAGCTGTGACAGTCTCTCAGTTCCCACTGAACTCAATGTGATGTTGCATGGAAACTCCCTTGCAAGCTATGAATGAAGATTTACTGATGGACTCGACCGTACAGTGGTTTGTCTGAACACACACACATATGCATTTTTCCACATTAAATTCACCAGATTGCCTCAAAACAGATTAATATAACTGCCATTAACATAAAACATTCTTTTCATCTAGATTTGCGTTTCTCCTGTTGTTTTGCCCTCTTCTCAACTCAACTCTGAGTCACAGACAGATTAGAAATCAGATCAGCCTAGAATTTGCAACACTGACTTAGCCTCTTTGGACTAAAAATAAACAGTAGATAGAGCGGCTGGGGAAAAAAATATCGATGACAGTCAGTCCTGATGTGCTCTATTTTACCACAGGAAGAACAAGCACTAGCTGAAGTTTACAGGGCTTCTCTTCCCACAGTGCATTTCCACCACAATTCCTGGAGCTCTGATTTTGCAGGGCCACCTGAGAATAAAATGCCTACAATGTTTATATTGAAGACCGTAGGCTCCTTAATCTTGAATAAACATTTATGTTAAAACAACCAAGAGAAATAATCACCTGGTTTATTCCGTGTAGCTGTGTAAAATGTTTACTGGGACAACTCCAGCTCTGATTGCTGCAGGAGGAAATCCTCACCCAGCTCTGTATGCTAAAATAATACCCTAAAGTAGTAGCAGCATGATTGGATTTCTACATGCATCTAAGGTCACCCAGGTCTTGTGTCTAGCCTGTTGATCCCTCTGCCACCCAGACACCTGCACCGCATGGGCTCCCTGCACAGGAAGGCTGGAGCCATCTCCTAACAATGCGCTCCCTCAAAACTGGGGAGTGCAACATCCTGAAGCAGATAAATAGATCAAACCCATCAAGTCACAGACTTCCTGACATTCCCCAGAATGGGGAGTTGGGGTTTTTTTGGTCTCCAGAGCACAGAGGTTTTGGTATTAATTTGAGCAGGGAGGAATACTGGAGTCTGGTATGCAGAAACATCTAGGCAAATAAATACGTCATTAAGCTAACTAGCTACAGGATTGTCTAGCAGATGGATGACATCTTGGTTGCTAGTGGAACACTTTTCTATAGCCTTGTTTGAGGCAGACACATATGGCTCTCCCAAGCATTGATGCAAGCTCCCAGATGGACTAGATCATTGCTGACACCTTATTATAAACCCTAGAAATGAAAGAAGGAAGCACAATTTTTGAATCACAACACAGGACTCTGAAATATTCAGACTTTCTAAAAATCAAGTTTACAACAGAATATCTTGACTTCTTTCTGGCGAAAGAAGGTACTTCCAACCAGGAACAGAAAAGAAAGGAAAATGCTATATTAAGAATGATTAGAAGAGCCTTGAGGAAACTTAAAGACTGGAAGATCCTTAACATAAACGTATATCATAACTACATATACGGAGTTACAAATATTACAGCTCTGAGGATGCAAAAAATGAATCTGCTATGCAGCTGTTACTGACACCAAAGAGCTTCCATCTGGAATTTCTTGACTGGAGTGGAAGGGGAAAGGAAAGAGGAGGAAGCCATTTAGACATTACAGATGCATGACGTCTCTGAAATGTCTGTATCCTAAAGAAATGAAAAAAAAAAATAGAAAAAAATAGTTTTTAAAAAGGTCTAGCTACAGGAACAACAGGAAAACTAGCAGAAATATGTGGGAGAGAACAGAATCAGTTGCATACAGCATTTGGTTTTTGGTGGGTGGCAGACACACCTGAGAACATCTCAACACGCAAGGGGACTATGGCGTATTTTACACTTAGAGGTCAGAAACAGGAAGAAAATTTCCATTTGAATTCTTTAGACTGAAGAAAGACTAACCTTAGCATCCAGTAGGAATTTTGCTTCTTTTCCTTTGCTCTTGTCCTTTCCCAAACATAAGACTCAATATATCAGGAAGATGACTTACTATGTATTTTCTCTTGCCTGTAATATCTGCTATAGCACGTAAATCAAGAAAGTTAGATCGCTGAGTCTATTATAATTTTGTCACAAAACTTTTCAATTTCAGAAACAAATCAGCTCACTGACCCCGGGAATATGTTTGGAATTCTGTACAATCACGAGTCAGAGAGAAGTTTAAGCTGCTAAAATCTATCTGCCTCTACTGCAGCGACCATAAACTTAACAAGTATGCAAACATCTTGGAAGCATCAGCTAAATGCACAATAGCCAATATATCATAACTCATTTGCCTCCACATTTTCTAATGGGACACTTGTGCTTTCAGTGTTCTCAACCATACAATCATTTCAATGTACTGAAATCAAAGTGACTCCCATGTTTTCATTCAGAGGTTTTTCTTATAAGGAGAGTTCAGCAATCCTTGATTCACCTTATGAACCAGAACATTTAAAAACAGACAAGGGCATCCTTTTCCTCCCTTACAATCTCTATCTCCATCACATCATGGACCTCAAAAGGAATGTCCAGTGAAAGTCTCCAGTTCATAAGGGTCACTTAGAAAAGGATTGAACAGAATTTCCAGCCGTATACATTGCATCTACAACTACTTCAATTGGAGAGTTCCTCTTCTCTGCAACACAACTGTCCCTCTGGAAAACAAGTTCAGCTGGACAAAACCAGAAAAAAGACAAAAATTACCTCCCTTCTTTCTCAAAACCCTGAAGAACATATGCTTCACCATTTATTTTAACCACTCAGTATATAAAAAACTTCAGGATACTCTTTCCTTTATGTAAGTCTTCCTATGCAAGAAATAGAGAAGTTCAACTTGTAAACGTCTGCGGTCAGGGCTGAGATGACAAAGGGAAAATTGAAGCCTTGAGGCAACAGAGACTTTGGTTCTCCTGAGGTGCTGCTTCAGACAAACTCCAGCTTGAAAAGACAGGGGAAGAGAGAGATCTTAATTGGCACTCATGAAAGCACAGTGAAACACAGCTCAGACTAGAACGAGCCAGTTTCTGGGCTGCAAGGTATTTTCCAACATTATTAATTTGTCTCAAAGCAGACAAACCCAAAAAATTTCCTAATTTCCCACCAACTGAAGGCTTCAGTTTTACAACTGTCAAATAGAATGGATTTTTTTTTCTTAGTTTTACTCTTTAGAGAACTGACAGTTTCAATATGTTGATACAAAGGATCACTGCATATCCCCAAAATCTGAGGTGGGTCCACAAGGATTTCTTCAATCCTTGATTTTGCAGCAGACTTCTCATGCAGGCTGTCCACGAAAATCACATGTTCCTAGAAACACAAAATAGGTCACAAAATAGGACCCTTGGCAGTTTAGGTCCATGCCAAGGACCCTAAACACACCAGGCCTCTGGCCAAAACACAGTTCACCGGGAATCAGAGAAGCTGTGTCTTGTTTTTATATCAGTAAAAGTCTGTCAAATAAAAAATATTTGCAAGGAAACATCTCAAGTTCAATGAATTCCCATTTTCTGCCTAAATTACGTTCACTTGAAAGTTTGCAATTAGCTCCATCTAAGATGCCTCTTAATAGCAGCATCATGAAAACGGATCAATAACAAGCGACACAGAGGAAAGTTGAGATAAATCAAGTACAGTATAAAATGCTGAAGTTAAAGCATGGTAAACATCTATGTCAAGAGGCTCTCATTCATAGACAGATGGGTTTAGATCACCGCAAATTAACTTACGTTCTGAATGATGTTCTCCTTCAGATCTAAAATGACCTTTGATTGATTCAAGCTAAGTATATAAGGCTGTTCTATATTCAACACAGCATTCACACACAAGTTTAACATACTTTAATATACACATCTTGACTCGACACTTCAAGTGATTTGCTTTGGTGTCTCCATGCAGGCATGGTTAAAGGCTTTTATCTCCAATCTCTAACATTACCCAGAGGAAAACAGGGAATGGGAAAAGGCAGAGTCTGCTGCTGGTTGCGTATCCAACTGAAGAGAACTCATAGTTTCAAGAAACGCTTTCAGAACACCTTACACATCTAACTTCCACAGCACAACCCATAGAGGCCCTCTTTTTCCTCTCTATATTTCTTCTAATTACTCTAGGTTTGCCATGTTTTTAGGTAATTTCAAACAAAATTAGAAAGAATCATGAAACAAATGCTTCTTAGCTCCTTACTATGCATTACCAGCACTTATCACAGTGCTGATGTGTGCATTTCTTCCTTGAAATTTACCTGTTTGCCCAGCCACCACTTGTGAAAGAAAGTAGACCAATTTACTGGAGAAACTTCACATTACTCCAGTCTTTCTCATTAAAAGGCTGTCAAGATCATTAGAACAGAACAGTGATTTTCACCTGTAGCTGGGAGTTACAACCCTCCCCTCTGCACTCACTGCAGGCGACTTGTTCTTGCAACTAAAGAGATGTTTATCTCGCTAATCCTCGGTACATCACTCCCCACACTAAAAAGTGATACTACTGTTGTTATCAATCTAATCTAATAAGGCACTGTAAGAATAAAGATATTTGTAAAATGATTTGATGAGAAAGCTTTGCCATAAGGTGCTAAGTAGAACAGGTCAGATAAAGCACACATTTGACAAACATTGGCAGTATTTCTCTTCATCAACAGATGGCAGCTTTTAAAAATTTTCTTATTATTATAAGCTATGTGAAAGTAGGCACCAAACAGTACCTGTATTCAACATAATGCAAGGTGTGTTGATTGGATAGATAGATCACATGTTAGGCTTCCCAATAAAGATAACACATAAATTAAGACATTTTAAATTAAAATTGAGTACTTGCAAAAAGTTAATCTCAAATGTGCTGTTTCTAAAAACCTACGAGGAAGGTTATTAAAACAGTAACAGGAATGTGAAAGCGTCACAAACACAGAAAACATCCGTGCTGGAAATACTCCTAGAACCCCCTTCCTCTCTACTGCCACTACCCATACAAGTCTGGGGAGGAATTACAGTCAACACAAACCTTTAGTAAAGCAAAACATCTACGCATGAGTTGCACTGGCCAACAGGAGCTATTACTTAGGCCAAGTCTAGCTTTTATATGACCAGGCACAATCTTTAATTTATGAGTATTGTTATCCACACATATTTATACAAACATTCAGTTCCATTTTCCTTAAAAGGAGTTACGCAAAACCTACAAGACCGGTCATCCACCAAGGCGAAATTATAAGAGAAGAACACACACCAATTTGGTATTTCACAGAAGGTGCCAGTTCAACAGCTATGGAGATTAAGTCAGGTTATTCATAAGTGTTCCTTAGGTCTTCTCGCCCACACTTTCTGCTGTGCTGCTCAACTCTGACCCATAGGGAAGAAGTCAGGCAACTCACTTTTGTCTTAGGAAAATCCCGAGAAAACCATGGCAAAAGTCTAGTTGAAATCCTATATAATAACAGGCCAAGATACCCTCTATGAATGAGCATCACTTGACTCAATAACTAATGGTTAAGCAAAAGCAGAAAATGAAACAATACCATTTACACCCAACAGTTCTAGAAATATTGCTACATTTAGGCAATTACATGTAGCACACCTCTACTAGATACAGGACTAACAAATGCATATTAATTCTTGCTTCATGTGTCATTAACACCTAATGGAATGTTTAAAGGTGTTTACAAGTCCAAAGTAATAGTGGATCACTCTTAATTAACACACAGTAAAAATGTCATTAAAATCTCAGTGGAAGAAGGTGAAGATTGTTAAAGAGATTGCTCCATATCTCAGCCACAGACTGCTCCCTCCTTTCCCTCTATGAAATGGAGAACAAGTATGCTACAGGTGTTTGAAACCAAAATAAGAGGCTCAGCTACATAACATAAAAAGGTAATTAAAAAAGAATCACTCATTTTCCTTCTAATAATCCTTGGAATCAAGAGAGTGGAAGTTGTGTTTGAAAAGCAGAGTACTGATTGAAGACGCCTGCAAGTACTGGATGCTGAAAATTAAAGACAAAGCTGGTAGACTTATGCTGGCATATGCTGGGTTTTATTAGGCAGATGAGTCAAGCCTTATTTTAGAATTCTGTGTAAAAATCAGGATTTATCCAGAAGAAAACACTGTTTTCCAGCCTTCTCCCAACACAGAAGAGATTCTAGATTTTACCTTATTAAGCATTAACATTTGCTCTAACAGAATTTTGTACTGTCCTCTAAAATCACAACCTTAATACAGTCAGTGGTCAAAAATAATGACAGAACCTTTAAAACCTCAAGACATTTAGCATACAAACTTCAAGAAAACACCTCTCCCCTAAAAGCCAGTACATCTTTTACAGACAATTTCAGAACATAGGAACAAAATGAAATACTGAATACAAAAAGAATGGAAAGCTCCTAACTCATCTTTACAGGCAATAGCAAGTTCAATATTGTGACTATGCTTTTTCAGAAACAGATCTATCATCAGTTTTCAACAAAAAGGGTACCACCAGGGTGTTTAGCATGGAAGAAATCAAGAGCACTAGGAGACAGAAACACGATGGAATTCCTACAGGCACTTCATCAACGCACTCCCAGGTGCAGCAGTTGAGCAGCGTGTCTTTTCTGGGAGATATTGTCCTGCCTTTTAGAACTAACCCTAACCACATGCTGGTTTAAAAATGGAGGTACAATGTCCACCACTCTCACCACTTGTTTTCCCTGTCCTATAAGCAGATAGGAATCAGTGTCAACACAGACAAAACTTTGTCAAGATCCCCATACAACTGTCAAAATTCACTTGTCCTTTCTTCCACTGCAATCAGCATTGAAGTTCAGTGACTTCAGTATTTTCATTTATCATCTCATCTTAGTGACCAACTGAGAGAGTTGGGACTGTTCAGCCTGAAGAAGAGAAGGCTCTGGGGGGAACCTTATTGTGGCCTTCCAGTTCCTGAAGGGGTTCTACAGGAAAGCTGAGGAGGGGCTTTCTACAAGGGCAGGTAGCGACAGAACGAGGGGGAATGGTTTTAAACTGGAAGAGGGTAGATTTAGACTAAATATTAGGAAGAAATTCTTTACTGTGAGGGTGGTGAGACACTGGCACAGGTTGCCCAGGGAAGCTGTGGATGTCCCCTCCCTGGAAGTGTCCAAGGCCAGGTTGGACGGGGCTTTGGGCAACCTGGTCTGGTGGGAGGTGTCCCTGCCCATGGCAGGGGGGTTGGACTGGATGAGCTTTAAAGGGCCCTTCCAACCCAAACCATTCTGTGATTCTGTGATTCTATGAAACCAGAGCACCTGGGTTATAATTTAGTTTGACCCAAATGCACACATCAAGGCCACTACTCTATTGAGCAAAATTCCTCTTCATAGGAGTATTCCCCCAAGCCTGTGAAATACACAACTGAAACTTACACTGAAAAGCAAGTAATGAGCACACGTCTCTGAATTCAGCCATGTGAAAAAAAATAAAAAAAATAATGAAATCTCCTATTATAATTATTTTGAATTAAAAATACTTTCAGTCATGCCTACCAACCAAATGTCTATTTATAAATTTGTCTGTATAGGACTATGCTTTTTGGCTGGGTAGGGGAGACACTAAAGCCTGGGAAAAATGCTGAAAATGTTTGTGCTTTAAATATCTGAAATAATGTTCAGTTCAGAATATAACTAAGTTTGCTTAATCCGTTTCAACCTTTAAGGCTAAACATTTGATCCCACATAAAACAATCTATTCCGTTTCTAATGGCACTCTAATGGAAAAATGCCTCAGCCTGGCCTATGACTCATTTTTTCACAGGGATCTAGCCATCAGAGAGTCCATCACACCTGCACTTACACTTAACATCTAGCAAAACCTAAGCACAGAGGCACCAGGCAGAGCCATGCACCACAGGTTTACGGTGAGCTAAGTGTTACAGCAGCAGCGGTTTATTTATCCCTGCCACGTAACTTGAACAGCTTTCCTGTGTGGATGCTGGCAATCACTGACTTCCATTGTCCCCTAAATTGTCTAACAACATTTTCAAATGCTTTTCAGTTTTAGCAGACAATAAAACACAAAATCACTATCATTTCCCATCCTCTTCTGGCAGTTTCCTCAATAACTAAAGCCCCTAACTCACAAACAAAACTATATTCCTACGAGAACACAGCTACTCCAATTTGAAGTATCCAGACTCCTGCACCCAATGAGTTTTCAAAATCCAGTGGTAAGGATTTCTCATCAGTTCCTCAGCAAAATGCAGACATTAAAATTAAATTATGGGCATGGATGTGTCGCCTTCCCAGCCCCTCTCCTCACCGAATGCACTTCCACCCCCAGCTTCTTTGCTGGTTTTCATGCAGATTTGTGCCAGACATTCGGCATCCTCATTAAGTGGTGTCTGGCAACCTGCCTAAGTTTTAGTGGGTTCTGGGAATGCCAATATATTAACCAGAGGACTTTTTGCATACCCTAGGGAGTTTTTATTCTAGAAAAGTCAACCATTTGGCACAAAAATAAAACCTACTTCAAATCTAAGAAAGCTCCTCATTTGCAATAGGAGGAGAAACTGTATTTAGGTTCTTCTTACTTTGTCTCCTATCTGAAAGACAAGTTTGATGTAGAGCAATATCATCCAGTCTGAAAGGTCAGAGTGCTGTCTGTAGTAGGATTTTAGAGAAAAGAAAGGCAGATGTGAAAAACACAGACACAGCACAACATCAAAAAATGATTCATTTTCATTCCCTTGTCTCCTGTGACCAAAATAATCTTAATCAGGAAGATTAAATTTACCATTATTATGCTCAGTGATAATGAATGGTGATAATGGTACTTGCAAATTTCCATTGCTTAACTAAATAATAAGAAAAAGCATTTAGCAAAATGCGTCTACATTTAGCATATTCCAAATACGCTAAATCAAAGCATACGCTACTGAAATGCATATATTCGATAAATACAGGTGATGAACTCAGAGATATTTTGCCAGCATGAAGCACAGAACACGCCATGATGTTGTGATCACTCCTCTTCACCTGCAAGCAAGTCTTTCTACCGCAGTCCCCTTACAGTTACTACTGCTCACCTGACAGTCTCAGAAGTAAGCCAATAAAACTCCTCTCTAAAATGATGAACTTAAATTTATCTTTCAAATACAAGGTTCAGAGGAACACAGAAAAGAGGTCAATAGCTTTTCTTCACTGGAATATTGTGCCTGTGCAGCACACACAAAAAAGTTGAAGTACACTGGACAAATACACAATTATTTCCTTCTGAGACCATTTCCATGGAGCTATACACCTAGAGAACCCCATTCATTTCAAGACGTTATCCAAGTAATCTGCTATCATTTAGCTGCTACCCGTCATTATTAGAAATTGCTTCAAATTCACATTCACTTCAAACTTCTCATTGTGGTTTGTAAAAAAAGAAATCACTGACTTCCTGATAGCAACTCCAAAATGCTATATAATGCCCTTTATAATGACCAGTTAGTACCAGAGATTTAAAAAGAATTGATTAAAATAAATTCAATTTAAATGTTTTAGTGTATATATTAAAGTCTGGCAAATACAAGATTATGTTTGGTGGGAAAGAAATTTTTAGCTATCTAGGCTGCCTTTGCTTAGATATCAACCTTCTAGGCAAGACAGCTATTCTTAAAAATAGCTGTCAACTGAGAAAAGAAAATGTATATGTATGAATCATTTCACTACAGGGTTGGATTCCCAGCAACCGATGCACCACTGTTCTGGCATCGGCGCCTTGAAGGAGCAGCTGATACTAGCTTGGTGCCATTGAAGAATTTCACGGTTACCACAGAACCAATCTGCAGAAAAATGCAGCTCCCAACTCCTAGAAGTATTTGTATTCCGTAACTGGGAATTCACTTGCAAGGAGCTGGTTTAAGCTATTAGAAACTCCAGACAGAAAAAAACTTTTCCAAGATCACTCACCAGTTAAACGCAACAACCGCTCCTGCCGATGCACAAGTTGGCAGGCAGGCATGCGCTTTTTAACACTTCATTTCTCTTAGAGGTTACACAGAGTTAAATTACTTTCAAGATACCTTATATTATTTCAATAATCATTTACTTTTTTCTGGCACACTCCACATCCTGAAACTATTCCAAATTATTTTAGACAGAGTCACTTAAAGGCAACCAGTTCTTGGTGGACAGGCAGCAGCTGCTAGACAGAGTACTGCAGGGCAGGTCTGAAAAAGAAAACTAAATTTTGGTCAAGAAAATCAGAGAAAACTTCTCTCCATCCCTCCTCCATCCCATCCCCCAACAACAGCAGCCATAGTACTCTCACTGCACAGAAAACTAACAACTCATCTTTTCCAAGTCTCATCTTTGACGTCCTATGCAGAGAAAGCAACACTGTATCTATTTAAAAATGTCAAAGAGACGTGGTGCTAATTCTAAACTCTCAGGTTAAGCTACTGTTTAATAGTTTTAATCTTTCCAGACTTAACACAGCTGCGCCTGAGTCTTGAGTCCCAATTTCCTCCTACTTCCACAAGTTTTCTTGTAACAAGTCTAAGATGCTGAAGACTGAATTCAAACTTCATCAGTCAGATGCTGCCTAGTGCCTGTAATGTTTCAATTAACATAAACCAATGGTCTGAAATATACTGTCTCACACTGTTAACTCATTCCGCGTTACACATTTATCATCATTTAGGCCCGCAGAGGCATCAGAATTTACTGGAGAATACTGATACACCTTATGTGTATGCAACAATGATCTTCACATATCTAAGAGTCAGAATTAAATATGCTGCTAGAAACACAGAATATATAAAAAGATGTATTTTCACTTCTATACATATAGTTGATGCATTCCAATTTAAGTTCTCCTCATGCTGGTTGCTTTATGTACCACAGTAACTTATCTGTACTGGTGTTAAAACACCAGTACAGATACAGATGTTCAGAGTACCATCCCTATTTCAGCTAACATGGACAAGGGGATGCTGCACAGACAGCTTCCCACCAGTGCACTGGTTTTCCAGCAAAAGTTCCCCTTTTATTTACAGCCACGAAGCCATAATATTTATATTCTCATTAGAGGAACCATACACGTGCGCACCACACACACAGTTATTCAACTCTACTCAACAGCACATCATACATTATTTAAACAACTCCAGATCATTGCAAAGAGTAGATTACCCAAAACAATACCCTAGAAATGAAATTGGAAGGCAGAACAAAAGTTTTGTCTAACCAACATACTTGGGGGCTGAAGGATGAAAACCAAAAGACACTTTCTAGACAGGAACATTACTGTACTTATGCAGCATCTCTGTTCTTACCTCATCCATGCCTACCAGTAATTGACCCTCGGGCTTTCTTACCGGCAAAAACTCTCCTCCTTTCTGGCTAGCTGCTGCATACATTTCACTCCTCATGTTACATGGTGTACCTTTCCAGTTCACAAACGTTTTAATGCAAGAGTTTTTTATTTGTAAGAACAGACAAACCTCTTAAGAGTTTTCCTTCCTGACAGGAAGATGCCCATGTTTCAGATCAATAAACTTTTATAACACCAAACACTATTTCTGGTGCCATACAAAATTATTCACCAGATTTCTGTTCTCCTACACAATCATCACTTCCCATGCAGAAAAACGTTCTGAACAATAAAATGTCCCCCCAACCTTTAACATTCTAGGTGCTCATTTAATATTTTCAAAAAAAAAATAGAAGTTACTGTTGCATTTTGCCTGTTTCCTGTTTATTCTTTAGTGAACTTCAGCCTACACACAACGGTGTGTTTGTCTCTTCAGCAAGTATCAAATCATAACCTACGCATACCTACCTACCTACCCACCTACATGATGGAAAACCTGGCACACGGTGCCGAAATTCGGGATGCACACATTCAACACAAACGATGCAAGCAGGCGTTAGATACAGACACGCAAAACTAGACTTCTGCTACCGAACTTTAAAGAAAGAAAAAAAAGGCACTTCAAATTTAAGTAATTCGTGCGTGAGCCCGCCTGCCACATCGCTGCTTCTTCCTCCTGTAAAAGTTGCCTGCTCGGAGCTGGGCGCTTGCCGGGGCTCTGGAGGCGCAGAGATCCCCGTTAGGAGCCCTGCGGCGACGCTGCTCCGCCAGCACTGCCCGCTGCGCTCTACCGCATCAATCCCAAGGTGAGGCGAACGGCCAGAGCGGGCTGGAAGCCTTTACTTCGGAGCAGCCAGAGAGGACGTGCCGCACGCTCCCTCTTCCCCAGCGCCCTGACCGCCGCGGCAGCTCCACAGCCCCGCTCGCCACCGCCTCCCTTTGCGGAGC
>NW_010200732.1:0-5056 GCF_000695765.1 Mesitornis unicolor | reverse complement strand
CTGAAAATAATATCTTACAGTGTCTGATACCACAAAGAAGCTCAGAACAGGACACTTGAATTAGCATGCTGTGATTTATGGTGTGATGTCTGTTGACCATATGAAGAAGTAATCACAGTCCACAGCAATAGCTGTGGAAATGGTATGACCACATCGATGGAGTGAGGGATTGCTAGAGGTAATAAATTTCATATCATATGCAAGGGAGCTCTTGTCATTGATGAAATATTCAGTAAAGCCTGCAAGGTACCAAGCATCTGCTGAGAACAGACCTTTACCTTCAGTCTTCCTCTCATTGAAGCTAACAGAAAAGCTTTCAAAAGGCTTGGACATTCTTTGAGATACAGTTTTGTGCTAAAGGGTGACTGGGCACGGTCCCTTTTCCAGACATCTAGTTTATCTAGTGTTTGCACTACCTTAGTACGTGTTGTCTCTGAGTTACTTCGCAAAGATCTACAAGAAATAAAAAGGAATGAGCCTGCAGAAATGCACAAAACATGGTAATTATTGTTCACTGCTATAGAACGCAACTTACAACCTATTTTAGAGTTTCCATAATGAAGCTGCTGAATATTTTAAATAAAGATATGCAGTGTATTTTTCTACAAAGTAATTTTCCCTGTTCTTAAAATTAACGAAGTCCCCTTTATGAGCCTTATATGCTGTTAATATAAGGGAAATGCTCCAGAAACATCCAAGTTTCAAAACCCTGAAACTCTGTAATACAATATATATGTGTGCTCTTCAGAATAGTTCAGAGATACAAAATAACTCCTCTTTCCTTATTGTTCTTCAACCTCTTCATCATCTATCTCTAAAGCATCAAGTCTGTTACCAAGGAAGTCAAAAGAGAAACAGCGAGAAAGAAAAATGCTCATCAGTATTAGGAACACCATTTCCCCAAGATCACCTCCACCCATGAACCAAAATTTAACTGGTAAGGCAGTGAATAGATTCTCATTCACTGTGTCACAGTCAAAGCTCTTTTGATATTTGCTAATATTTATGTGTAAACAGTCCTAAGTTAAAAAAAAAACCCACTCATTTAATATTTTCAATCTTGTTTGTACCATAACACACCATCTATATTGCAGTGCAACCAAGTATACTGATTACATAGCTGGAAGTCTGAATTTTAAGGACCAGTGAACACTTATTTTTCCTTTGCTGTAGAAACAGTACTCAACAACTTTTTGCTGAGCTATTGCTAAATATGAGCCGAGATGTTCACCTAGACTTTAAAATTACCCATGGCTTATGCACTAATATACTAATTTGACATAAGAATAGTGTTCAAAAACATATAAGGGCATTTATTCATGTCTTTCTAAGAGTTTCTTTGGTGAATCTGTGGAAAAGGGAAAAGGTTACTGGAGAGCAGTATGTAGATGGGGTGTTTTCATATGAGTGAGGATTTCCTTATTTCAGCCACAAGCTCTCAAGAATTACCAGGACCAGCAAGTGAAACATATTTCCCAAATACCTCAGAAAACAAAAGTTTGTTAACATTTGTCATTCTGAAGTATGAAAATCTCTTTCTTTTTTAAAAAGACCAGCAACTGACACCATGAATTATATTTCTCCTTTCCTTTAACCCTTTGAGTTGAAAATGTATGAACTTCCCTCTTCTACTTTTCTTTGAATCACACCAAACTATGAGAGTTAATTTATCTGCCAGCCAATATGGGATATAAATAAAGAGTAATTTCTCTGTCATGCAATAAATTTAATCGTATTCCGAAGGTTTTTTGTAGGAAGGGCAATGTAGCTTTTTGATGGGTAAAAGTATACTCCATCATACTAATGCTATTTGGGTTCTGTATTAGGGTTTTGTCAGCAAAAGTCACTGGAGATTCCTTTGAAATATGTATCCTAGCACTGGTTAGATAAACCCAACAAATAGCCACATTACTGCATGGAAATAAAAGCTTAATTACTGACTTCCACGCAATTTATTTAACTGGTCTCAGGGCCAGTCAGCAAAAAAAATAGTTTTGAAGAGTGTTAAGACATTGACGAGAAATAATAACTGCCAACATGTACATATAAATTCAGTGAAACAGTTCATAATCATTTATATAAGCTTATAAATTTTAAGAATCCCATTATCACCCTTTATCTCCTTTCTTTTTTCTCACATAGACACCAATCTAAACTGAAAACTAAGAGGTATTAATAAGTTATTAAAATTGATGTTTTGAAACAGGCTTATATAGCAATACTTTTAATTTGTGTCTGCATATCTTCCTGCATTGTGTGAATCGTTTTTTGTGGTGCACATAGCTATCTTTATCAGTTATGAACTTAGGAAGATGTGTTCAGGCAGACACTCTGCCAATATGACACTGATAAAACTATATTTTGAGTATGCATGGAACTTAATGCTTGATCCATCAGAAATTAACCTGAACTGTACTTTGTATCCAAGTGGCATCATGTTTTCAATTATTAATTTCTGAATACTACAGTCTCTTTCTGACTGTTCCTTTTCCATGAAGATTAGTGTGGACAGTATGGCTTGTGGTAAGCATCCGGATCTTGCTATAAAGTGGGAATGTGTGCACTGTGGGGTCCTGGGATGCGAACAGTGTGGAGGGAGGCCTAAGGGATTCTGAACAGGGACACTCTATCCTAGCAGTGCCCTCAATGCCCTGGCAAAAGTTGTCACTGCAAGTAAATTCACGTGTTCACGCATTGTTTTGATCACAGTCTTAAGTACATAATTTTCTCCTTTATTAATTATCAAAATGTGTCGCCTTGCGTCAAAGCCGCCTTTCCTTTTCTCATGGAGCTGCCATGAAGGATTTTTTTTCCCCTAAATTTAAAAGCAACGTCAGAATTCTGGGAATATATATATGATATTATGTATGATCTGTTGTATAATTTTTATTCTATATCCCACTTTATGTACATGTTTTCTGTCACATATTATACAACATGTATCTTACGTGTGTGTGGTGGGATGATCCTGGTTGTCTGTCAGATCCCCACCCAGCCACCCTCTCACTCCCTCTCCTCACCAGGTTAGGGGGAGAAAACGATATGGAAAAGCTCATGAGCTTGTTACAAGGGGCCTCAAGCATGCATACACTCAAGGACATGTTTTCTTTACAGTTGAAGCCAGTAGCTGATACAATAGTTTATAATTGGAGCCAACTAAGTAGCTGGAGCCAAAACGTCTTGGCACACTCATATGTCCCAGTACATTTTGAAGGACTGCAGATAGACTAGGAGACACTGGTTGATAAGGGAAATCAAGGAATTAATAAATAAAGTTAAAAAACAAGAACAGTAAGAGTGCCTCTTCAAATCTGCCAGGGACCACCAGAGACCACTGAAAGACCCCTTGTATTCAAGTGCAGTTGGTTTGAGAATGATTAAGCAAATATTTAAATGAATTAGAATTATATTTAAATTGCAACCAATCATAGTAACTTAGATTGTGAAATCCTGAAACTTCTGTATATGAATATGCTAAGAAATGTTACCATATTCGTGCAAGCTTGGACGGAATAAATAATGCCCTTCTCATCTAACACTGAATAAAGAATGCCTGCTTCTTAATGCTACATTGGTGTTAAGAGGTTTTTCTATTCCCCATCAGTGACAAGCTGACATGAAGACAGGGAGATCACTTGCCATTGATTATCATAGGCCAAAAAGATTTGAAGAGGAGCCCTCTCCATCTGCTTGCAGTGAATCTCTTCTCTGGCATCTGGAGCATCTCGTCACCTACTTCTTATCTCATCTTGGTGTTGCCTCTGGTTTTTGTCAGTCTTCTTTGTCCATCATCCCTTCCCCTGACTGACATTTTTTGCCATTTCTTTAATGTCTTCCCTGAGGCACTTCCTGCAGTGGGGTCGGTTGGAGCTGGCTGGAACCTCACAGGGCCTGCCCTGCAGCCCCCGTTGCCAACATCTTGCAACAGATACCTTGTCCCATCAAAGACCCATTTTAAATTTAAATTGCAAAGCTTTTGCTTGAGAGAACATTAAGTCAAACAGTTTCTACTGAATTTAAGAATGGAAAGAATATCAGAGAGGAAAAATAATGCTTATAATGTTTGCTGGATGCTATCATTATGCTTGTGATTCTCGTATTCATCGCTCTTTTTACCTCAAAGTGTCTCAGAAGGCATCACAAAAATACAAAGGGAAATCAGTCTCGCTCATAGCTGTAGTATGCATGTGCAGAATAAATACCTGACAGTAAGTTAAGTAATAGAGAAGAAGGAATTGAACTATCAGCCAACACAAAAGAATTTAAAAACTGACAAATTGCCAAGGAAGCAAATTCAATAAATTATCAACAAAAATGAATACATATTCTTCTATCTAAAATGCTTTTTTCCTTTCTCAATAGCAAAAGCTTTCTTATGCTTCTTTCACTGTACACTGTGTCCTCTTTATCTTTCAAAGCCTGAAGACATTGTTTCCGTCATCTCATGTAATATAGGATCTTTACGGTTCCGAAATGCTGGGTAGCATCCTAGCCCTCATAAGTCAGTGGGAATGCTATTATTTCTCATTCATAAATTCTAATTCTATCCTGTAACCATCTAGGTGCCTAATGCTTAGTCATCCCACTGAATGTATTTTCTTTTCTGTGTTTGTTTCTTTTCTATATAAATATATTTTCTTCTCTATGCCACTGTTAGATCAACACTAATAAATACAGCTGTCCTGTAGGCAGTCTTGTGCAACTGTGTGAAAACCTTTGGACGCTTGTAAAAAGAAACTTTCAGTCTTCCAGAATGCATTCTTATGATGGTTTTAGTAGCAAAACAAGCAAATACCAATTCTTTCTGGATGTAAACATAATGAGAAAGGCCTCTGTATTATTTTCTATGTGATGGTTTCTGAACTTCGTAATTCACTCATTGAATTCACTGAGCTCACTCATTGGAGGCTTGATCAATAAAAGAGGGAGTTTTAAATCTCCATCAAAATGTGCAACAGAAGGAAGTAAGTGTATGGGAGTTTAATAAAGAGAATAACCCATTTCAGATCATATTTGCCACTCAGATGAAACTGAGAAGACATCAAAATCTATGCAT
>NW_010200731.1:0-304 GCF_000695765.1 Mesitornis unicolor | reverse complement strand
CCAATTCTGGTAGGACCCTGGAGGTTGCAGCACCCTTCAGGCACAAGCCTTGCCCATTTATGCATCCCACAGGGCATGAGAACATGGCAAGACCATGTATGTGGAGCTGGAAGTTCCCTTAAGCTTGGGAGAGTTTAAATTAACTTGGAGAACAGCAAACGAAGGTGTGCACCTTATCCTCATAGGAGAAACATGATTGCTGTAAGCATTCTGTGCTTGCCTCTCTGGGAGAAGTTTCAATACAGGCACAGTTTCTCTCGCTCTCTGAGTGTGGTACCCAAGAGGACTATGGCCCATTTAATCA
>NW_010200730.1:0-7447 GCF_000695765.1 Mesitornis unicolor | reverse complement strand
GGTATTTTTTTTTTCTGTGAATATGAGTGTCTTTACCGTATGTTTTTTTCTCTCCTAGGTGGTCTTTTCAGGTATCTGGTTTGTTGGTTTTTTTTTTCCATCACAGGGATGCTTAATAATTAGAAGGGCTGTGAAAAGCACCTGCTAATTAGGACGGCTGCGCTTTCCATTTGGGGATTGAGCATTAAGTTAGGCTATCTGTAGGAAAGCAGCTCGCTCGCAAAGACAAGTTGAAAGAAAGATCCTGTTGCCGAGACTGCCCTGGGGGAGCTGGGGCAGCGGCGGCCCCGGCCCCCACCACGGTGGGGCCGATACCCAGAGTGGGACCGGTGGCTTTGGCTCTCAGGTGCTGGGACTTCTGGGTTTCAGGAGAGATGTCTGTTTAAGGGGAGAGGGTACCTTACTGCATCAGTACAAAAGATATTTTATGTCCGCTTCTCGTTTATCCTTTCTCTAAAGGCTGTTTTGTTAACTTTAGCAGAAAACAATCTGTTCAAATAGACCATCTAAATTATTTTTAAGTATACTGTTTTTCCAACAGTCAAGGTTAAAATCCAGTGGCTGAACAGTCTAATATAATGTGATAATGAAAAGAAGTGCTACAAAGCTAGCTAGGGCGAACTAATGCATGCCTCACAGCTATTTGGCTTTGTAAGTCAGTTTTTTAAATCATAAAACTTCTTGGAAAGGGCTTGGCTTGATGTTTAAATGGCACCACGCATGATGTTTATGCTTGAGGGTTTATGTTAATATGCTCTTGGCAGTATTTTAGTGAGCTGGATAGGAAATGAAACTGATTGTCACGCTAGTATGCTGTTTTTCTGATTAAAAACTGGAAACTGTGTAGTTAATTGAATTAAGCTATCTCTAAACCAACTGCAGCACATCTACTGACACGCATCAGGAGAAGAGAGAGGTAGCTGTGTAATGCAGTTGTGAAAATGAGAAAGTGACTGAAAAGAAACACAGGCATTCTGCCACACCTTGAAAAGGAACAATGTGAGCATGTTATTTCCTTAGTGTTCCCTGAACTAGAACAGTTTTGTTGCTGACATCCTTCAGAACCGGTATTTCCTTGATTTCCTTTCCAGAAGATTTTTGCTGGCCTTAAGTGCCCCAACTCAAAACTCCTGGAGAGGGAAAAAAAAACAACTGTGCCTGGGTACCTTGACACCTCTGAGAATTGCTTTCGTGTTACCCATTTGAGTAACGATTCAAGGAAGTAAGGAGAAAGTGAGGAACCAGTTGGGTGTGCTGGTGCTGAGTGAGGGGGTTTAGGTTACCCTGCAGCTGAATGGCAGCTCTTGGCTGTCAGAGGACCATTTTGTGTGTGTGTGTGTGCATTTCTTCTGCCTTTCACTTCCTTTCTGAGTCGCAGTGGTTGAAGTTGCAGGGTTCCAGTTGTGTTTTTAGGAGAGGAGGCTTGCAGGTTCCACCTTTCCCAGTGCCAGCGCGCGGTGGCAGACCTCAGACCATCTGACCATACCAGACTGTATTTCATTAGGGTCATTACCAGACGCTTCGCATGAAGTGTTCCTAGTTCCCCCAGTGCTTCCTTCCTGGCAGCAAAATCCCTTCTGCTTCGCTTTGTGCAAAGCTGAACCCAGCCATGTCCTCTTCTTCAGAGAAGAGAGGATCTTCAGATCTCATCTGTGCTCCCTCTGGGAGAGCGGACCCAGGGCTATGAGATAGTGTAGGAATCTGCCAGGAAAGGGCAAATCTTGGTGGCTTTTCCCAGCACAGGCTTCCTTGCATAGCCCTAACCCAAAATAACCTCACTGTGGGGCAAGGTGCTATGGGCTGGAGCCCCCACCCTCCTCTCACCTTCAACACTCCAGCTGGGGGGTTTTGCAACTATCTCAGGTAATGTAATAACATGGGAAGGACTCTCATAATCCTAGAATAATTTAGTTTGGAAAGGATAACTTGTGGAGATCGTTTGGTCCATTCCTCTGCTTAAAGCCAGACTAAATTCAAGTTTGGATTACAACACATTTCTAAGTGACTGGGCTGCCCATTACTACGGTTTCATGACTTGAGGTTTCACCAAGTGGGGATTTTTCCATGCGTAACATTGTGGCTGAGCAATACATTGTGCAATACAAAGGTTGACAACAGTGAGGGTTTGTTCCTTGTTCCTTTAGAATTTCAAAATTTCAAAATCCACAGTTGTTACACGTTATTCAGATGAAAAGCAGGGTGTGACTGACAATGCGTTAATGGAGGCGGTAGAATGACTCTAGATAAAGAGAAAGCAATAGAAGAAAAGACAGTGTTAATAAAAGAAATAATCTTAACTGTTCTCTTTAATGTCATGTCTGATGAAATGGGAGTTGAACTTTGTAATGTCTTTGTTGCTTTTCTAGCTGTAAAGCATATCAATGTTTTCTAAATTCTAGACTGCACAGTGATGTATATGTGTGGTTGTAAGGAGGAAAAAAGATTCTGGGCTACTATAAAGCCTTTCTTCTGAATAAATCATATGAGTCTTTCTCTACTCTCCCTTTACCAGAGGGTTCAGTTGTAATTCTCAGTATTTCACTGAAGTTCGGGTAGCTGGTCTCACAGTAATAGTCTCACAGTATAAGCTGCAATAGTTTAAATAACATTTTTAATTCATCTTTAATTTGCTCTTCCTACAAACTGATAGTTCTGTCAACGTACTTTCAAATGGTCATATATTGAACTTGCCACTCTATATTATCAACTGCAAGATCAGTTTAAGTTATGTAGTCTGTGTGTACGCTTTCAGATTTTCAAATTAGGTGCATAATTTTAAATTATTTTGCATTACATTTTTTTTTTACTTATATGGGGACCAGAATCCAATTAAAGCACATAAAACAGGATGGCGGTTTTGTTAGTAAAGTAGAAGAAAAAAAATATGATAAAGGAACCCTTTAAGACCAATTTATTAAACAAAGAGGCTGTTGTGCATGAGCTGGGAAGGGAGCTGCCTGTCATGTCATCCCAGAACCGTTGCCCTCCTGTGATGTCTGCTTTACTCTGGATGTGAAAAGCAGGAAAGAACTGATTCTGTTTCAGTTTCATTTCCAGCTTTGCATGGCCGTCTTCATTGAGCTGAACTCGTTGAAGACCTATAAAAGACAAAATACGTTATTAGTTTAGCTTGAACTGCATGATCTTTAAAGAGTAACTCGGTTTATTGTTTATTTTAAAGCTTTTGATCCTATAAAAAGGAGTTCCTATACCATTCTTTTTTATACTTTCACTTATGGCTCTCCTGGCTATTTTGGATCTCTGTCTTTAATAGAAGGTGCTGTCATTGCCTTGCTTCTCTCATTACCCCAGAGACTGAAAGGAGTATCTCTGGAGGTTGATACTGGCAACAGTAAATGTTCTTTCTGCTCTATTTTTAACTCTTTTTTGCAACCCTGGAAGAAGGGAAAGAAAAAGACAAGCAGCTGGCCTTTTCACTCACGATATTTTGCTGTGGAAGCCCACTTGCCTGTGCAAGTCCACTCTCTGTTATCGGGAGAGACAAAAATTGCACGTGTGATATTTAGTCGCACCACTTCAGAAGCAGAAGAGCTTAAAGAATGACTGGGTGGTAGCACGGCCTCACGGAGAGCGAACGGGAGCACAGTGGGGTCCTGCACTGCACTGAAATAGCTGCACATCCTCATGCCTTCCTCTGAGTTGAAAATCAAAGCATGATGCAGGGATGCAGGAATACATAATTCAGGCTTATGTTGGGGGTGGAGACATAGCCCCGAAGCAAGCTGAGCGATTTAAAGTTATTTTAGCTTATATTTGTAATTCAGCTTTCCCATATGGTTTAGACAGGCAAGTATCTTTAATCAGTAACAGAGAACTTTAAATAGCTCTCGTGTGAAATTATGTATTGAAAAAATTGTGTGAAATGATGTATTAAAAATCTCATGAAATAAAAATGTTGTTTTGCAGGACAGTTATAAGCAGATCCACAGCAATGCACGGTGAGAAAAACATAAACATTTTTTGTTACTATCAAAGATAACGTGAGTCTTCCAGAGGTGTTCAGTGTTAGCTTAGCTGTAAGTTTACCCTCTGATTTTATGAAAGATGTATGAATGTTTTAAATTGAAATGATTTGGATTTTAAAATGGAATCATTTACAAAACACAGAGCTTGCATTTTCAAATCTTGATTTCTGAAGCTAAATAAAATAAATAAATTGCCTTAAAATTGAAGTTATTTCTGCTTACAAGCTAAACTTGGTAAATGTTTTGAAACCCCTAACTCTCTGAGTCTGCTGGTGAGGCATTAGTGCAGTCTTAACTTGCAGAAATTGGGAGATAATGTGTTATATAGTGAAGACTGGCTCGTTACCAGTGTGTTCTGTACAGGAGTGCTGCCTGTAAGTTCCCTGACAATTCTTTGAATTAAAGCCTCCTTCTACGTATAAAAGAACAAAGGTTCCTCTGGCCCAGACAGAGAGTGAGCTGACCCTGCTTGAGCAGGAGTTGGACTGGGTGATTTTAAGAGGGCATTTCTGAGCTCAGTGATTCTGTGACATCTTCATGTCATCATGTGCGATACCTGCCTTTGTTCTGCACTTTAAGGATCAGAGCTCCTTTAAACATCATACTGATGTTTAATATACATATTGTGCATAGGTGCAAGCTTGTTCCAAAGGTTTTGCTATACAGAAAACTGCTGCTTAATTTGGTTATGTGTCTACTTTGAAAAAGGGGGCAATGTTGGGGATCTTTCACCCTAGGGTAGGAGAAAATAAGCAATACTCAAAGCGAATGGTCTGTTCTTGCAGCACAAAACCCTCCACCAGCAGCTGGATTTTCAAACACCAACTATGCGCCAGCAAATCAAGTCCCCTATGGCTACCCTCAGCATGCACCTGGGCCGTACCAAGGTAGGTTGCTTGGCTACAGATCTGCTGTATCATTAGGAAATAAGCATGGGAAGGAGGAGGTTTCACTATGGCGACCATCTCTGATTAATTTTTCTGCTGTTAATTCTGTAGAGATTCTGTTAATTTCTGTTTAGCTTAAAAGCCATCGTCTTTCCGTCTTGGTGCTACACGAAAGCATGCGCTGAGCAGTACCAGGTAGAAGTGAAAACTGTTGGATGTTCCTCAGCGGTCACTGGGGGGAGTTTGTTAGAGACCTGTTACTGATGCAAAGCAATTAATGTGGGGCAGCTGCTTGCTGATGGTCAGATTTTGTTATTAACGTGTTATTTCAGTTTTTCACTTCATTTCTCTCTGGAAACTCAGAACTGAAGAATTGTTTTCTCCTTGCAGTTCTGCTGGTTCACGTATTCTGTTCCTGCTTCCTACTTTGCAGTTAGTTACACCTCACGCTTTCGCTCATTTGCGTTTCTCCTCTTATATCTTGTTTTCTGCTCCACATTTAAAATGCAGCTCTGGTAAACAGCTTCTCATGTCCTGGCAACTAATTGCTTTCTGAAGAACCAAATCACAATAGGCAATATCTAACAGTCAGGCTCAAAGAACAGGCTACAGCTAAAATGCAATAGGTTTTGCCTAAAGTTACCGTGCTGTTCCTAAGTTAAAGCTTGTGCACGTTGTAATGAGGCAACCTGAGGTCTGTAGGTGCAGTCAGCTTCAGTGAGGACCAGGCACTTGCTGCCTGTGCCACGAAGGTCGGGAGAGCATTTTTCTCTTTGAGTAGTTGTATGTAGACACAAAGGCAGCAGACACCCTGTGTGCGAAGCCTGTGCTCAGACATAAAAGGGACTTTGTATTCCTTAAGGGTGGATCCCTCTCTGGGGTGAGTGGTTCTGCCAGCTACGAGTTTTAAGCCAGAGCTGTTTACATCACTTGAGGTAGTGTCCTGCTTATGGCACCAGTGTGAGCTTTCACGTGGTGTAGTCCATGCACTGTAATGTAACGTGGAACATTTGTGCTGAGCTGATTTGGGCTACAGATAGGTCTACAAGTCAGCATCTCTTGAATTATTTGTCTTTGTACAGCTCTACAAAAATACTCTACAAAAATTCTCAAAAAAACGGCTTCTGCGTTGTGCTTGCTTCTGAGTAAAATACAAGATTCCTCTGCATCAGACTGAAAGCCTGTCGGCCTACCAGGAAAGTATTAAATGAGGGAAAATAGGTAGTTCTTGCTCTGTGACTTTCAGTAGCAGCTTCAGCTACAAGGTCATAAAGCATCTCTGTAGCAAAGGCCATGTTGCTGCAAGCAAGGCAGGGCTCTGTGCACACCCCAGGGACGTGGGATGGGTTGTGAGCAGCGAGCAGGGCTGCGTGGGCTGTACCAGACACATCTGGTGGCGTGCTGAGCATTTGCACCCTGAAGTGCTCCACGAGAGCTGGCGTTTCTGGTTGAATGCGAACTGGAGAAGGCTTAACTGACATTCACAAAATGTGGAAAGATTTCCTCCTTTACTGCACACCTGCTCCATGAAGTAGGTGTGGATTTCCTGTGTTTTGAAAGACGAACCATTAAACGAATGGGGAAGTGCAGTTTTTAGTCACGCTCATCTGGTTTGAAAGTTGCAGATGAACTTTGCTAAAAGGACCTTTCCTATGACACGGGTGGAAGCTATAATTCCAGGAAAACTTTCTCTTAAAATTCCTCATTTGCTCAACTGACAGCTTGTAAATGCCAACTCTTTTCATGTATTTTGAGGTATTCTGTCGTCTCTACTTAGAAACAGCCTTCATTTATTTATTCCTAATTTTTGAATTGCCTATCCTTATGTGAATAAAATTTCTGCTATGTTCAAGAATGATACATTTATATTGGGGTTAGAACATCTCAATCCAGTGTAATGTCCTTCGCAAAAGTTGCCGTATTCATAACTGATATATACTGTAGGTGTAAGGAACTTCATAGTTCAAAATAGTGGACAAATTTATCTTTTGAAGATCCACAGGGCAATTCTTTTCCAATATCTCACTCTCATAACTGCATCTCTCCTACCACGCTATGTATTGCAGGCATGGGGAACTATGGCTTCCAGGCACAGCCCATGGGATTCCCAGCTGGACTTGCTGGTCCACCCGTCCAGAACCAGCCCACCATGAATGATAAGACAATCTGGATGCCTGTCCCACCTTCTATTCCCAACTGTCCTCCTGGACTGGAATACCTCACACAGGTACCTGCAACTTTCCTCCTTCCCCAGAGAACAGGTATTCACCTGCGGAGCAGCCTGCATCCGTGAAAACACCTAAGAAAAGCATCTGGCTTTGTTGCAGATGCATGGGTGCTACTTCTGGGCTGCTAAGAAAAGCCTTCTGTAACACGGTTGATGCATCTTTGAGGGTGGAGGTGTCTGTTATGGCTGCAGCACTTCTCAGAGTGCTCTCCTGCCGAGTGAGATGCTAAAGAACAGGGGGTTCGGGGCTGTCACACATCCTTCCCATTGCTGAAGCTGCTGTTTGTGAGATACAATGTCATTTGGCAAGGTGTATGTAATATAATATATAATAAATATATAATATA
>NW_010200729.1:0-16400 GCF_000695765.1 Mesitornis unicolor | reverse complement strand
TCTTAAAGGGCCATCTCCATAGCTCTTCCTCCGTTACCAAAGACATAACCAAAAACCTCCTCACAGGAAACTCAATACAGCTGCTTCTAAGGTCCTTAAATATAATAAATGCTAAGGGATGTTACAAGTGGCTGCCATCTCCAGCAGCTCAGGGTCCAGGGATTCCTACTTCTGAAGCCCAGCCCCGTGTGCCTGGGAGTCTCTCTCCCAGGCCAAAGGATGTGGCTGCTGCATTCCTGTTTGCAAGTTCACTCAGTCTGTTTCCCAGAGGCACGCATGCAGCCATGCAAACACGGAGGACACTGACATAGCCAGTCAGACAGACAAGGCACTGCTTTCAACAGCACCTACATACAGGACTCAGATAAAACACAGGCACAGCCAGCCAAGTACTCTCCTTCTCTTCAGCTGGTCAGAGCTGACAGTCACTGGTGAAAGCAGACACGCACCCCACTCTCTATGTTCGCAAGCAGGTGCATGTTCACAGATCCCTCTAATACCAGCACAGCTGCTCTGTGCATCTGACACCCCTGCCCAGACCCCATGCCTCTTATCACCCCCACAGATATCCTACTTGACTGCTGGTGATTGCTGGCAAACACATGCACACTCACACACCCATCTCACAGGTACTCCATACCTGTGGGTCACCCCAGATACTAGCAAGGACTCTCTGCCCACCTGATACACCTGCCCAGACCCATGGCCACCTGCTCACCAGCGGGTCCAGGTTGAGGTTTGCTACTGAAGGAGATGTGCACACCCCCACGCACACCAGGTTTGAAGAAGATACAGACAGGCATAAAAATGAGGCATTCCCAATCTGTTTAGAGTTAGAACATTGATGGCTGTGTCTCATTGCAATGTGCTGAGGTGAATAATATGGATATTGGTGCAGAATTGTAACACAGGTAATAAACTGGCATTACAACAGTCTGTGCCAAAAGACTTGTACTAATACAAAGATGCAAGGTGCCATTAAGTGATCACCTGAAACAGTGTGTGTCACTCTAGTCACCTTCACACAGGAAAGATGGACAAAATAAAGGCTACCATTATAGCTGTTGTCTACAAACTGGGTGAATAAAAAGAGAAGAAAGAAGCTAAAGTTTAGGTCAGAGAAAAAGTTGGCAGAGGAACACATGCATTTGAACTACCCATTGGCAAACTGAAGGTGGAATAAAGAAGGTGCTGAAATTATCAAATTTGCTAAAACAGAAATTTGCTTTTTAATAGCCAAAGACCATAAGCCATTTGAAGACGAGCAGAATTATGGAAGTTGCAAATGACAAGAAGTAGATGTGCAGAGCTAATTCCTTTCCCTGTTTCCTGTGATCTTATGTACATTTAATACGCAATTTCAGTGTAGCGATATCTGTATACAAAAGCAACATTGAATATCACTGCTCCATACTCTATTTTCAAGTGGATTCAGTTTATTAAATTGTGTTTATAAATATTTACCAGACATATAACATGACTGGCTTGACAGGAATGAAACAGATGGTGCATGTCAAGTTGTAAATATAAATAGTGAGACACTGAAATCACTAAACAACACTTTGCCACTGAATTCAGGCTGAAGTGAGGACAAGGGTCAGACTTCAAAGCATGGTAACAGTAGAAATGCATATGTTTTTATAGTGGTTCTTGACTATTTTAAAAGCACTATTGAAGCACAGAAAAACAACAGTATTGCAATGCTTTCAAAGGTCTGGGGTTCTGCTGGTGACTGGCCAGATGCCATGATGCTGATAGAACTATGCTTAGTGCTACCTTCTCAGCCTGATACACAGTCTTTCTTATCTAGAAGCACCCCATGCCTAGTTTATTGCTGAGACTTTCTGACTGGAATCACTCCTGACTTTTCATATGGATAGGTATACTGTGTCTGGGATAGAGTTAATTTTCTTCATAGCAGCTGTGTGGTCCTGTGTTAGAGATTTGTAGCTAAAACTGTGTTGATAACACACCAGTGTTTTGGCTGTTGCTGAGCAGTGCTTGCATAGCCTGGAGGTTTTCTCTTTTTCACATTCTGCCCCTGCTCGCAGTGAGTGAGCTGGGGTTGGGCAAGAAGCTGAGAAGGGATGCATCTGGGACAGCTGACCTGAAGTGGACAAAGGCATATTCCATAGCATATGATGCCATGCTCTGCCATAAACGCTCAGGGAAAGGAGGAGGAAGGGGAAACATTAGTGGTTATGGCATTTGACTTCCTAAGTAATTGTTATGCATGCTTAGGCCCTGCTTGCCAGGACGTGGCTGGACATTTGCCTGCCTGTGGGAAGCTGTGCATAAATTCCTTATTTTGCTTTGCTTGTGCACGTAGCTTTTGCTTCACTTATTAAACTGTCACTGTCTCACTTCATGAGTCTTCTCATCTTCCTCCTGCTTTCTCCCCATGCCACAGGAGAGGGAGTAAGCGGGCAGCTGTGTGAGTGCTTGGCTATTGGGCAACATCAATCCACCACAGTGGAACACAGCTTATATGGTTGCTCAGGCTAGAACAAAAGTAGTTCATGTCTGTGCCAGGGAATCCTCTATAACGTTGAATTACTCTGCTAAATCACACCCTGAATGCCTTACTATGCAGCAGTAAACTGATTTCTTTTGAATATTTTTATGCCAAACGATGTGATTGTTCTCTTCAGCTCTGTGGTCTAGTTCCATACTCAGACAATTTCTACTAAATGCTGAAGGAAACAGAGGGTACCATTTGAAAGCATACAAAAGGGAGTGCAAAGTGTGATTTGTGCTACATGTCTGTGCTGGAGAGAAGATGAAGTAATATTCTACACTCTTGGCTATACTTATTAAAACAGGCCTTTCAAACACCTTTGGTGAGCCGCACATAATTTACTGTTTTCTTCATTTTGTTATTAGATAATATGGAAGTGGCCACAGGTCATAGTAATTGAAGTTGTAGGCCACCTCAGCTTCAATCAGACCATATGTTCCCCATCCCTGCACTCAGCATTTTCCTCTGATACTTACCATAGGCTTTCAGAGCCATCCATGTGAGTACTAGGTAGGACAGATAACAGTTGTCCCATTTTGTGATTTGTAAGCACAAATGATGTTGAATAACCTGGCAAATGCTGCCTTCTTGAGGCAAGTGGAAAGCTCAGATGTGGTTACCTAAGTCTGTGTGTTCCCCAGCAGTTTCTTTTGGAGTGTGCTACTGTGTTGTTGTACAGATCTGCCCCAGCTATGTATACAACTATTAAACTCTGTACTTGTTCACACCTGGAGTATACACTGTAATTTCGTAGTATCAAAAAATTTGGATATAAGGCTGAGAAGGATACCCTTCCAATAGACAGCCACAGATATGAAGCAAACTATTAGATCAGCAGAGGTATTAAAATAAAACTGTGTGATGACTATGTGATACGGGAGACTTGTGTCTGGCCTTGAAATCTGTGAGTTTGTGGCTACATGGCAGAAAGTCAGTAAAAGCATGTATATGTATTTACTTTATTAAAAAAGGTAAATATTATTTTAGGAAAAAAAATATTAAAATATCCTGTAAGCATGAATCCTACTCACAACAACCTTTACAGCCTTTTGATTTTCACGTTCATCTGGTCCACATTTTCTGCACTAACCTTACTAAATGTATTTTTAATTCCATTAAAATCCTTAGCTTCAAGTTCTGCATAAAATATCGATATTATTGATTCATCCTTTTTCTCTCCTCAGGGCATGGTTTAATTTCACATCAATTTGTATAATGAAAAAAGGAGTGAATCTGCCAGAAATGAAAGCTAAGAGAAAATGCTAAAAATAAATTAAAATGCCCTATCACTACCAAGATAATCATATCCTTTTACTAATAAAGAAAGATTTACTGTAACATAGGAAATCAAAGCTGATCTGGTATCCATTTCCACTAGCAGCTTTTGTACTTCAGTTGGCTATAATGGTTTTATGCTGATGTATTAGAATTTAATTTGCCCACTATCAACATTAAATTAGTGGAATATTAAGCAGACAATTAAGTCCAATGGAATGAAAATTAAATTATCAAATTAAATAATAAAAAATATTTTTATACCTTTGTATTTTGTTAGGTATTTATTTTTGTTTCATCAGTATATACCACTTATACAGTATGACTTCTACTCACAGTCAGAAAATCACATATAAAAACAAGTGCATATATTTTATATACTCGAGAAGTCCATTTTAACAGCAGTAGATACTTTTTTCTTAGAATGAAATATCACTCTTGATTAATCTTTGAAAGACTTGCCATTGAATTTAGTGGTGACAGGAATTTACCCCATGAAGTATGTATAGAAGTATATTCATCTTATAGAACCCTGGAGATGTTGGCTGGAAGAAACTTCCAGCCCAATTTTCCACCTGAAGTAGGACAACTTGTCTAGCCAAGTCTCGAAGTTTGAACTCTCCCAGTGCTGAAGTTTTTACAGTCTCCCAGGGTAGCTGTTAGACTGTCGCTGGATCAAATTGATGCTGTTTAAAGTCTGACCTTCAAATCCTTAACAATGGGAATTTACATCAAGAGCA
Source organism: Mesitornis unicolor (assembly GCF_000695765.1). Classification (NCBI taxonomy): domain Eukaryota; kingdom Metazoa; phylum Chordata; class Aves; order Mesitornithiformes; family Mesitornithidae; genus Mesitornis; species Mesitornis unicolor. Next base: position 11,867 of record NW_010200729.1, on the reverse strand, counting down.
GAGATGCTTAGCTCTTCTCAAAACCAGATCCTTCTTGTCCTCAGAGAGTTAAGTTCTAGGTTTTTTTAAGTTCTGTCTTTTCAGCAGAAGTCTCTCTGTTTCTTTAACAAGTGGTTTACTGTTATGATTGGCACATATATTGTGATCATGAAGGTCATGTCAACCTTCTGGGAAACACAGCCCAATTCTCAGACTCACTGTATAACGAATACCAACACCAAAAATGTAAACTAGTATTTTCTTAGGACCTAGAAAAGAGAATCAAAGTGTTGGGTAATAGACATTCACCAACCTCTGTTACCTAGAAGATTTGTAGCTGAGATCTGAAACAATATTCTGTTAGCTGGGACCTGTGACAGAATTTTGTTATTAGGAATGAGATTCCATATGGAAAGTTTTCAGTATAATTCAAAAAGTTAATTTTGACCTTTTATATAATGTGATGTGTTCTTAAGCTGTCATTGCATTTTACCCCAGTGGTAGTTAAATTGTAGTAGGTGGGAAAGGATCCCTAAGTACATGTAATGTTCTGATTGGTTGCATGAACATTAATATTTTGGAATAATACAAGATTTTATTAAGTCAATAAACAAAGCCTTTGTGAACTTACTTTTACTAACTTGAAAAATAAATGTTGAGCCTTTTATTCCCATCTGCTGCAGCCTTTATGAACACTAACCCTTCAAAGCTTTATTCTTTTAAATATAAGCTTGCTAGTATATCAAAGTGGAGGCCAACAGTGCATGAAAATAGAAGCTTTTACAGTGGAAATTCCAGAATAATATTAAGCAAAATTATTAAGGTTGTTAAAATAAACAGGCAATTTATCTTAGGCTAGGAGGGTTGTGCCAATTTTGTTAAGCAAGAATTTTACTTGGTAGTCCATCCTTATAGGTGCCATAAAATGCTGCATTTTCAAAAGTATTTTAAACCTTTGAAGATGCAGATCATTTTCATGTGATATTTTTAAAATCACTGTAACAGATTTGACAGACAATGTTTTTTAAAATCCCAGCAGAAGCTGCCTACAACTGTTGAGTATCTAAACCCAACAGCCTGTCTCCGTAAAATGCTACAGTAGTGAGCTATCACTGAATAAGAAAGGCATATGCATGGCCTTTGTCCCTGACTATGTCTCTACATTCCATTCATTCCCCTAGGTGATCTACAAGCCAAACATCATCCTAATTCTGAAGTTTAGCAGTAAATTGTGAATACAAATGCATTTTAATATAAGAGAAAAATATGGATTTTAAAGGTAGATTTATTTCTTTTTTCCCCCTTTCTTCTCAAATTGGCATAGCTTCTTAAAGTTTAAAATCACAAGAAACTTTTACTAATATTTTTAGAGACTTCTGTATACCACGGTTCATAGGACTTTTCTGTTTTATGCAAAGGCATCCCAAGGGAAGAAAGTAGTTTTCTTTCAAATGGTCGTGACTTAGATTTCTTCTTTGTTAAGAAAGAACCAGTTTGTTCAATTCTATACTGGGAACATTCAGAAATATAGCTGGTATAGAACACAGACAGTACTAAATTGGATTTATGACCCTATAAAGTTGACTATGAAGACATGCAAAACAAAGCTAAAGGATAACCTAGAATAATTTAAAAAGAAAAAAAGAAATAGTAGGGTTGCTTCTTGTTAAGAGAGTATCTTCCTGCTTCTTATATCATGCATGTTAATGTGATCCTCCTTCTCTTGCGCATTTATAATTAGATAATAAAATCATCATTGGTGTCTGTGTTCGGGATGTTGGAACTCATAATCAGGATTGAAAAATGTATTTTGATTTCTGTATCTCTAAAGTCTGACAGAGACTGTATGTGATTATACCTTCTTCTGTCATATCTGTGCACAAAGTTAGAATCATTTTCATGATAATCTGAATGCATCTGAAATATCCTTGACAAAGCAAATCAAAGATTTCACCAAGATGTTTTTGTGGTACAGACATCCCAAGCTAGATAACAATATGCTTATAAAATACTATATACTATATATTGCTCTTTTTTAAGGCTTTTGACATAAAGCCAAGATTTGAAGCTCTTGTTTTTTTCAAGCTTTTTGTCTAGTTTTGCTTTCAGAGCTTCTACTGATGGAAGGAGAGGCATGATTTGTAAGTTATAAACCTGTATTTGCTGATGTGGACAGTACCAGAGCCACAATGCCTCTTTCTTGGCATTTTAGCATTTTACATAGACCAGGATAAGTTTTCCTGATGCTGTTCTAACTGTTACATATTTACCCATAAGTAAAGCTCAGAGACTCAAGTAGCAAAATCCTCTTGTGTATACTGAGTGTCTGAGTCCAAGTTGATACGAATATTGACTGTTACCTAAATAAAGACCAAAGACGGAAAAAGATGAAAAAAAGACGAAAGCAGTGAATACAATTTTATTAAAATTTGTACAATACTAGAGTCACAAAGAAGCAAAGTCTTTGAATGTGAACACCATTTTAGGATTATATTCAGTATGTTCAATTTTAGGAATAGGTTTGGCTGTTTTCATATCAAAAGCACCCTCTAGGCCAAAAAGCATGCTGACATTAAGTTTATCCTGCATTGGCTTGGTCCTAATTTCCATCAAAATCTTCAGAGACATAACACCAGTTTTAATCACAGATAAACAAGTGTCATTTGTGTGATCTCAGTAGCCTTAATTTATGCTATTTGATGGTTTAAAAGTATTTCATTGACTGGTGCTTTCACGCCTCTTTGTTAAAAACAACGTAACTAACTAAATACATTTTGTTTATAATATAACTAAAATATTATTTTGTAAATTTTTAGGTTTTAAAATGAGGGTTTTAACTTCTGACAAAACCAAGAGAAACTACAGAGGGCTACCCATAGATACCCATAGGATACCCACATGGTTGAGAGACAGAAACTCAGAAAGTGGTAGAAAATAAGACTTGTTCAGCATGCAAAATAAAAAAAATGAACATACTCACATAGCAGTCACTTGCTTATGGCTAGCCAAAATCTCTCTAAAAACCCATCTCCTGTGTGGTACAATCTACGTTGCAGAGAAATGTATCCAGTCAAGATCCAGATATTGCAACCTGCATGTGTGCTAGCCCCTTTGTCTTTGGAAAAGCAAAGAATGAGTTACTTTTCAAATGTATTAGTTTACAGTAAACTAATACAGGAAGCACATATTAAGGAAGTAGAAAGGTCATGTTTCCATCTTCTACCTAAGGAGACTGAAAACCATATCTTGTGTGTCCTGGAAGAGCACCCAGACTCTCAAACCATAGGGTTTTTCTGTGCTTTTTACTGATACTGTGCCAAAGGCAGGAAAACAAAAGATTCATTAAACACAGATGAGAACCTTCTCATACCATTAAGCTGCAGCATTTTTCACCTTGAAGAATAGATCCAGTTCTGGTTTCTGAATAAAAAACAATTTGTGTAATTTAAAGCGAACAGCTCTAACCACTAAAGTATTAAATAGAGGGCATTTTGAGGATTAGATGGCAGGTCAGTGGGGTTTTTTAGAACTTCAGGATTAAATTAAAGCAAAGTACAAAGTCTCCCTGCTTGTGGCTTCTGACAGATACCCCCCCCAGCCGATATCTTTGAGAGTCTGTCATAATACAAACCAGTAAAATGACAATTCAAAGATGGTCCTTATATTTTCTGACATCACAAAAATTTTTTAGTATATAAGAGGAGACCTATGGAGCTAGTTCCTTAGCAGGTTTATATTAATTTAAATCTGAATTGATGATTATCTTATTTCATATTTTTGTAATGCAAACTGCAGTGATGTCACCATTTACTAGCATCTTTAATGGATGTACCTTATTAAAATACAATATACTTAATAGATATTTGAATATATTTCAATATAGACATAAGAAGATTACAAATACTGCCCGGTTTCTGCTTTATTAAAATATGGCATGATTTTGGAATCACTTGCTTTCAATTTTAATTTTAATTGATCAATGCTTAGGAAGTATTCTTCTGAAAGTGATGAAGGATGGAGGCTTCAGGCTTCTTATTAAATTAAATTAGGAGAGTTCCTTTTCAGCATCCAGATTTCACTCCAAGATCAGTTGTTCCACAATAACATGAAGTACAGACCTCTTTCTTGTATGTGTCTGGAGTTTCTCCTGTTTTTGCTTTTCAGTCTTAGAAAGTAAGAAGTCTTTCCATTAATTTCAAATTATTTTGATTTCTCACTGATGCAAAGGATGTCCTAACTTCACATGCAATCTGCAATTCCTACACTTAATAAGTATTTTCATTACCATTTGTTGTGATAATTTGTTTTAATATTTTATTTTTTCTCCAGACTCTCCAGATTAATGTTCAGTGCACAGCAAAATTCTGCCTTGTAAACCTTTTAATTAATCATTATAAATAATTCAGTCATGCTTTAAAACAAAGCATTTATTAATGCTTTAAAATAAAGAAAGAAAAAAATAAAACAATCCCCCCTGCCATGAACAGACAAATCCTAAGTGATAAAAGCTCAGTTTTAGCAGCAGCTGGTTTTTGGGTGTCTGACAGAGTGAAAGTTATGAGTTAGATATCTACAGATAGAAAAATATTGAATCAAATGTGCCCTCTTCCAGCAGAAGTGATGTTTAAAATGCTAACATAACTTGAGCATTCTTGTTTGATTTAGATCCTTACGTTGCTGTCTTTTGGAGGTTTTCTGCTCAGAATAGTGACTAATCCTCTCCTCTCCCTGAAGTGCCTACAGCTCCCCTGTATTATATAAGGAATTTGCATGCACTTAGTTCCATGAATTTTATTCAGCTCTCTCCAGAACACAGGGGAAGTTTTGGGTGCAGCAAACACAATTCACAGTGGACCTTCAGCTGCGTGAGGAATCACCTAAGCTAGCCAGTGGGATAAACAGAAAATGAAGACATCCACTAGAGTAGTCACTGAAACCAGTATTCCCTACTTCCAGATGGATATGCTAATATTTATGTTCTCCCCTCCTTCTTGTCCAGTATTTGGTTCTGAATAAGTATCCAGTTTATTTGCTATAGTATTCTTCTGAAACTTGGACTCATGTTACCATAGACAGAAAAGAAATTTGAGCATTTTTATTTCCACTTTTCCTCCCTACCCTTTTGATGGGAGGATAAGAGCCAGAACTGAAGGTCTGGGGAGAAGATACATCTTTTCTGGAGTTAGGATTACTTTGAAAATATATAACAAATGGTGCTCTGCAAGCAAAAATATGGGGAATGTAAGGCAGTCCTGGCAGAGTTAGATGCAGACAGTGTATTTGTTTTTTACCAAAATTTCCATGCACCAGGAAAATCTCTTTATCAGTCATTTAGGTCCTCTGGGAATTAATTTAGTGGAAGTATAAGAGCTAAGAGACTTCAGATAGAAATATACTGTAATTTCACAGTATGTATGTATTACATGCTAATATTTAACTGTGTCTCCAAAGCATTTCCCAGTGAGTAGTTGCCACACTCTGTTGGAAACATACATGACAGTATTTAAAAGAGGAAAAATATGTAGATGTGTGAACCCAGTGATGTACTGATTGAAAGCAGTGAGTATGTCGAAACTGATATCTGGGGTTTAGAAGATCAAAGTTTGGAATCTTAAGCATAGCTATTCCTAATGAAATATCTAGAGCATGTGTATAGTTCAGTGCAGGTCTGAGGTCCCAGAAAACTCATAGAACCTTTCATAGACAATTAAATTTCATGCCTTAATATTTGCATTCTCTTTATGTAGTTTCACCTACAGGAAGAAACAGTTACTGGGGAAAATTTCCATTTACTCGGAAACATCATAGTAAGAAATTTCTTCAACAAACTAACATTTTCATTCCATTTTTAGGACTGAGAGTTATAAAACAGTATGCATAGAATTTAATAGATACATACTCAAAAACTGAAAAAAATACTCTTATCAAAATAAGAAAATAAGATTACAGTATCTTTCATGACATTCATTAATCTTACTCAAGAAAACCGTATCACTATAGTTTGTTTACCTCTTAATGTTTTTGACAAGTAAAAAATAAACTGCAAGAAGCTAGATTATATTCTAGTTGGTATAAATCAACCACACACCACTGAATTAATTAATTCAGCTGTATGGTGATATCTGTATTCTCAGATTCTCACTGCCTGACAGTGATTTTCTCATATCCAAGGTTCCCACTTTTGCAAAAATTCAATTGCAGTACAAGGGATTCCAAGTATAGCACAAATAAACATCTCACTTGGTTCTGTGGGGTTTTGTAGTGTGTGAGCTGTTTCTAGTTTGAGCTCTCAAATAATTTGTTTTTTGTCTTATGTCACTGATAAGGCGCCGGTGATACATGGGTCAGTTGGTATCCGTTGAGCATTGCCAGTCTGTTACAAACAGGTAAAATTATGACTTTGGTATAGTAATAATTGATTATAAATTTTAGCTTGATAAAGTTAATATCTCAGACAGAAAGAGCTTATATCTGTCATTCCATTCCATTCCATTCCATTCTATAATGAAATTTATAATTCCCAGTAATATAAAGTATTGTCCAGGTCAACGAGAATCCTAGCAGAAGGTCCAACAAACAGTTCACTCACTCTGCTATATGCCACATTCCCATTCATTGTCTGATATGTGTGACAAAAGCAGAGATTTCTGGTTCTTCTTCTTACAGCTCAGGGCAGAAGAGGCCTTTGAATGATCCCATCCCCTAAAAGCCAAAACTTCCCACCTTTCTCTAATGGAACGTTTTCTACTTTGTCTCTGTTTCAAGTGATGCCCTATTGTAACCAAGCAAAACTGACCGTGTTCGTCAGTCTCTCATACTGTCTGTCGGTGTGAGACTTGAACATTTTCTTTCCCTGACCTCTTCACCCAGCTACAGCCAGAGAGCACATTCATTCACAGTGAAGCAAAGTGGCTTGCCTCCCAGTATGAGCTGCACCCATCATTTCACATCATTTTCAAAGACCAAGAAGAATACATGATCTTAACTCTAGATTTTGTTAGACTTGGTATGCAAAATATGCCAACAGCCTCTTTAACAAGATAATTAAACCAGCTGAGAAGAAATGCTTAATGTGGTAGCTACAGCAGAATCTGTTCTATCACCCAACTAGTCATATTTCGTATTTTAAAACCCTGACATGTCTGTACATCAGTGAGCTATTTTTATTTTTTACCTTTTGGTAAGCTAGTGAAACTTTGAATATATTAATAAATGCTTGTATTTTCTGTATTAAGAACAGCAAGTTCAATACAAGCACACCTGAGCCCACTGAATTTTGTCAGATGTTTATGTAACCTTGTTATCCATCTTTTCGGACTACTTCACCTCAGCTTCTGTTTCTAAATGAAAAACAGTCATTTCTCCTGCTGATTTGATTTAGTATCTTACTGAATTTTATACTTGTTTATGTGTGAGATAGATTCCCTGTTCTGTTACATCATCCCTCTACTCTTTAGAGTATTATTGTCCAAAAGCATTATGACACTTCTGCTGTCTATGCAGCTGAATATTTTAAATAGTGATGGACCTGAACTAAGACATTGAGTTGATGCTTCCTTATATTTTAAATACATGGAGATACAGTACAGATTTAGTTAATTTAGATCAAAGCTATCCAAAATTAAACATATTTGTGTAATAATGACTTAATTTTATGTTATTCTTTCCCTTAGATAGAAGTGTAAGCAAAGTCAAAATTATGTATAGTCAGAGGAGTTATTACTGGAGAATCAGTAGTAGTACTGATTCAGTATGGGAATCCAGTAGTACTGGAGAATCACTATGGGGAAAGTTTAGTGCAGGATAAAGACAGTTTGGAAGTAGGGCCTGTCCACTCAGTTTAAAGATGTTTTTCAGGATCAGCTTCTGTGTTGTCTTGTTTGGTGCCACATACACACATATCCTCCCCACATACTGACATGCACACACTTAAACGTACCCACAGGTTCATGTGGCAGAAATTCCTAAAAGACAATATTCGATCTGCAGCATATCTAACTATAAAGGCTTGCAAGAGAGCAATTTAATTTCTTGATCTGGGTTAACTCTCTGCCCAAAGCATTATTTTGATTATTTCTTTAAAAGCCTGGGTTAGCTCCAAGCCCTGTGTCCCACAAGCTTTAAGGCTTTCCTCTATCTTGCTTCAACTTCCTCCTATAAAAAGGGAATCTGCCAGCATCCGGCTACAGTATGTTGTAAGCAGCTCTCAATTCCTCTTTCCACAGGGTTCCTGCAACTCACAGCTTCTCTCATCCTGCTCTGAATGCTGTTCCAGCCAGACTGTGCTGCACCCAGCATGCCATAAGCTGTTGCAGCGGTTCTCCTGTTTCTCTGCTTTAAAACTTCTTCAACTTTGCTGTTTTCTGACAGTTTGCCCTTGCTCTGATTCCTGCCTTCTCAGAGTACGGTGTCATAGCCTGCCAAAGATGGTGTGCCAAGAAAGGGGAACACATCTGCTTGTACATCCTGGCTAGGTCAGCAGAAAGAGAATTGTTTTACTAAAATTTACTTTTGGATATTCTACCTTTCCTTCATCCAGTATAATCAAATAAAATAGTGAAATAATCCTTAAACTGGCTATTTTGCTTCCTGCGCTTGAACCCATAGCATACCTTCTCAGTTCTCACTGATGTGTGTTAAAAGTCACACTAACTAAAAAAATCTAAGGCACTTCAGAATTGAATTAATTTTAACTCTAAATGGTTAACAAAACACAGTTGGATTTTCAAGAGCTAAATTGGATCTTTAGTTAGGAATAAGACTTAACTGATCTATAGTCAGCAGCAAGACTCAGTGTTTGGAATGGAAGACTTTATCCAGACCCAGCAGACTTCTATTTCCACCAACAGAATTAGACCAGGTCCTAATATTCTCGAAAATGCTACCCTTTGCCTTTGTAAAGGGTTAAAGACTTGGTGGTTTCCTTATATGGAGTTTATATCAGCTGAATAAGTGGCAGCTGGGGTTTGTATGGTAATAAGAGTTAGAATTCATTGCCAGGGGTAGGAAAAAGAGCACAATATATTATAAAGCCAAATAAAATTGTCAAGATGCATTTTTGAGAGCTCAGTGATTTTTCAAAAAAGATTTCCTGTATCTTTCACAATGATTAGATGCGACTAAACAACTGGCAGAAAGTGAAAGTGCTAATTGTGAGTGTCTAGGCAGCTACACAAATTAACAATAAATTTGTGTTCACTGAATAGGAAAGAAATACAAAGACTGCCCTAATGGGAAAGTGAAGTCTCACTGCACAGTACAAAACTGCAGGTTAGGGAGCATGTTCCAAGAGTTAGAGGAGGAAACTTACTTAAGCACCAGTAGACCAAAATCCTAGAAAACCATTGCCAAACTTTGAGTTTGAGCCTTATGTTCTAGCTAGTTTTTATTGTGATCACTTATTACTTTTTAAAGTACTATCTACAGTTAAGCAAATTGATCACTGTGTGCACCTCCAGTTTTCTTTTGAGTGATCTCATTGAGTAAGGAGACACACAGTGCTGCTATCAGTTTATGTCTCCTGCATCTGTGCCTTGCTCAGCAAGGCTGGTAACTCTAATTCTAGATGTGGTTAACCCCACAGGCCTCTAAGATGAGGTAAGCAGGGAACGTCCAAGAACTTGGTGCCTGGGTACACAAAAAATACTGATCTGAAGGATACATTCCCTGCTTCTTGTGCACTGCCTGCATAGCAGAATTGGGTTGCTTCTGCTGAAGTGTATGGCATGGCTTTGCATGCATCAATATCGCAGGATTGAACTTTAACTGACTTTGCACCATTTTATAGCACAGAAGTTAATCTGATACAGCTCAAATATCCTTGCCTTTACTATTTTGTAAATTAATGACTATTGTGTCTTAATTCACCTGATAGCCAGTATCTTGATTATTGATAGCAATGAGATTAATGGCATCTCTTGAAATATGGCTCCAAGATAGTGAAGAATCATTTAAAATTTCTTAGGAATGCTTTTCCCCTGAGCTATCAGAGACAGAGGATATACGCCAACCTCTAACTAATGAGGGTTTTGACCCAATTCTTCTTGCAGGTGTTCCTAATTACCTAAACATTTTTTTATTCCATTGTCTGAAGCAATTACTGATTTCTGAACATGTGATAATCATGTGGCCTTGCCTCAGCTATTCCCATTGACTATGTGACTGATCCCTCCCCAAACAACTTTCAGCAGCAGAAACAAATTCACAGTTGAACTACTTACATTGAGTAACATTGCTTTGGGTACATTCTCAAGGACAAATTTTAGAGTGCATCCACTCCTTCAGGTAAAAGATTTATGCCAGCAAGGTTTTAAGGTGGTCTCCAAGAAAGCAAGCATATAGATAGTTGGAATGAGTAGGATATACTATGTCTGAAAGAGCAAAATATGTAATAAAATGACCTATGTGTTATTCTAGAGCCCATAGAGAGATGTTCTTATAGTTCATGAATGCACATATGTCATTGTTGGTCAATACCCATAACTGAGAATCATTAAAATAGCCCTTCAAAACAGTCCAATTTACTCTAGTTATTTCTAGGACCTTAAGTAAGTTTTTAAAGTTCAGATCCTGGTTAACAGGGTCTCCTTTTGTAGTCAATGGAAACCACCTGAAAAAGATTTGGCCTATAGAAGGGCCAAATAATCTTCAGGAGATACTTGATTCACTTTTCACTGGAAGTGCCTTATTCTGTCAATTACAGAAGTCCAAAGTAACGAGGCTCCCAGGAACCTCAATTAAATACCTAAAATTTGTCACAGTAAAATGGCCCCAGGAAAATGGTTCCAAAAACTTCAAATGCACCAGGCTCTGTTGTAATTCAGTTAATGGACTTTCAAATTAGTCAGAAAATATGATCAAAGCATCGCATTAAGGCACTTTTAAGAGGAATACACTTTGATCATGACTAATGAGGTGCAAAAGCAGAAAAAAGACAAACTTCAATGAAATGAAAAGATAATTAAATGTAAGTACTAATCTTCCTTCATATTGTCTTATTGACAGGGCAGAGGTTAATATTTGTGCATATTTAGACAGACATTATTATCTGATTCTCTAACCAGTTCTTTTCAAAAGAGCTGAGGCTACTTTTCCTGAGAGTGAAAAACATCTAATGTAAAAAAAAAAGTGATAGATTATAAATGGATGGCTTAAATGTATTTTTCTCCATACCGTTTCAGGACTCAAGTATCAAGTCTAAATTCCACGGTTTGGAGAAACTGATGAGGCTTTACTGATCCAGGAAAGGACTAGCACCGGCAGAATACTGTACCCATTGATTAAGTTTTATACCTCTCTGTGAGGGCTGAAGTGAGTGCCCCATTTATTGATGGAAAAACATGGATGGAATGTTTTTCCTGTTAAGTTAAATAATACTTTTAATTTTTAGGTCTATCATTCACTTACCAGATAACACTGTGCTTCTGGTTTATTGATAAGAAATCTGATATTGATGTGTTTTGTACTGCAGAGTATAGCCATGCTACTGGACCTGAGGGATGAGACTTCTGTTCTCTGAAGAACTAGCACAATAAACACATGTGGTAGTAAAGCTAGTTTTAAAGGGAATTTAAAATCTGTTAATTTCTCACCATTTAACTTCAGCTCTTATTGATCTGAAAAACGCTGTGCTAACAAAAAAACAAATGCCTTATAAATGATGCTGAATCAACAGCTCTGAAGTATCATCACAACTGTTAGTATTATGAAAAATAATAAACATAACACAAACAATACACAAAGTCTTAGGTTAAATTTCAGCAACAATGATGTAGAAATAATACATAATACAATAATTAGTATATTATTATATTGCATAAGTATATTATATAATTACCCAATATTGATACTATATAATTATACAATATAGTTATATATTATATATTACT
>NW_010200728.1:0-840 GCF_000695765.1 Mesitornis unicolor | reverse complement strand
GGTAGGAAATCAATTTTGGACCAGTGAAGAAGTCTTGGAAGAAGAGATGGGCATCTCGGGTCTTTATTGTAGGCATTGCTGAGCTTGCTTGGAATCATACACCTGCAGAAAAGTGAATGCCAAAGCTCCAGTCCTGGAAAGGATGCTGCTATGGGTGACCTCTAGAGCCCACATCTGAAGACGGGGTTTCATTTTCCTGAGGGACACTGAGACCTCCTTGTTTCCCAGAAGACAGACTATTTAGGTTGAGAGCCAGACTCACCAAAGTGCACTAGGTAACTTGTGCATAATCTTGTCAGAGAAGCAGCTACAAGATAGCCTGATGTCCATATGCATGACTGTGGAGTAGCAGATATGGTCAAACCATGATTCATTTGCGGAACAGTGAAATTTTCTTTTCCTTACCTTTCAGAATTTCAAAACACCAACTTTCATCAGTGCTGCTTTTAAGGATTTTTTTTTTCTCCAATGCTGATTATGTGTCTTTAAAACCTCTCAGAAATCTTTCAAACTATACTGAGAGCTTGGTGGTCTGCTTCTGGATAAAAACTCTGTTCAGTGCTTGAAGGGGTGAATGGATGAATTTGATCCTGGGCTCCCTACTGAACTAGATCACCTTTTTCCATTCCTCAGAAAAACCCATTGCTGCAGAGACAGTATGGACACTACACTGAGTATGTTTCCATCAATGCCTCAGCAGTCCCTGCATTTTAAAAAGTTCATGTGAAATTAGCTGTTTTGTTCCAAAGAACAGCTTGAGACTGACTTCATAGTCATGCAGTATGGAAGCTCAGAGTACAAGGATACAATGTCAAACCATGCATCTAGGTTTTCTGGCTG
>NW_010200727.1:0-18167 GCF_000695765.1 Mesitornis unicolor | reverse complement strand
GGATGGAGCGGGGAAGGTGGGGGGTTGGGTTTTGGGGTTGGTTTGGTTTGTTGGGGTTTTTTTTGTTTCCCCTTGCCCCCCAAAGGTAGCACATGTCAGACTATATGGTTTAACAGAAAATCCAGTTGAACACTTTCATTAATGATCCTGGGGGGTGCGGGGGGAGAACAGGAAGTCTACTGATTAAAATATGCTTATGAGGAAAATTTGTAAGACCATCTTAGCAGAGAAGGATTGGACTGCTATGCAGGAAGAACTGGGTGACCTTCAAAACTGAAGTAATTGGACTGGAATGAGACTCGATACTAGAAAATATAAGGTTGCAAAATAAATAACAGAAATTTCAGCTGTACACTATATTATAAATCTCCAATGGCACCCAGCTGTGAAAAAGAGGAAATGCTATCTCAGAACATATTAGGAAAGCTGACTTAGGCAGGTTTTACTGACATCGAAGTGCAAGACACTGAAGCAACCTCATTTCAATGCTTGTTACCTGTACTGAGGAAAGATGAACCTACTTTTGAACAGAGGAAACTATATGAAGGTGAGCAGGAGGTTTGGGAGAATATGCTTTAAGCTGCTTTAGTCCAGAAAAAAAGGCGCCGAAGTGGAATATGATTTCTTGCTACAAATACAGTTGGGGGTGGGGGAAGGAGGAGAAGCACTAAGGAGAGGAAAAGTATTCAAACTAAATAACAAGACTGGCAAAAGAACACATGATGATAAACTAAATAATAATTTTTTTAACTAGAAATGAGAAGTTTTGTAGTTACAAAGAGTTCTGAAATGAAATTCAGACTGTATATTTGTGGGAACTACTTTGAAGAATAGGGTTATAAAGTTTATGATAGCAGAGGAGTGGACACAGCAACCCAGCAGGTATCTTTCAGTCCTTTCCTCTTATATTTCATCCAGTCTTAAAATGTTAACTTGGCCACTAGGCAAACACATCGATTTTAAAGTCCTTGTCTACTTCTCAGATACTCTATAAATTTATTTCACCCACTCGATGCCTTCTAACTCTGTACTTCCTATTGCTAAACCTGCTTGAGGAAAATTTTATTTGGATTACAAGCATAAACTTTGTGGAGTAAAAAATTGGTTTAGCTCTTATCTTCCCAAATTAATCTTTAAATATGAAGAACTTGATCTTTTGTTTAAAAAACTTCTCGAAAACTTGCTTACTTTTTCTTGTTGCTTTTCCCACATTTATTTCATGTCAAAGTTGCACATCCTAAAGATATCCTAAACTACTGTTTAGTTCAGCTACAGGGTATGTACTGGGATGGCAATATAAAATGTATTTTATAGCACTTGGACAAAAGTGGATACTTTCCCTTGTAATGAAATGGACCTTCAGAAGGTAGGTTTCCATAACTACGGAAATCAGTACTGTGGTGGAAAGAAAGAACAGATTACTCTTCTTCAGGTAAAAAACCTTGCCTGGGATTACCAATAATTTTCATATTTTTGAGCCATTATCTTATTTAATAGCTTCATGCAATATATAGGTGTTGCTTCTCAAAGCCATTTACAATACTTTTTCTCGTAAGTCTTCACTGCATTTGTAAGTGCAGTGAATCAGCTTGTAGAAGAAAAAGAGTTGGCTCCATGCCGCTACTTAGGTAGCGTTAGGAGTCACTTGCAAATTCCAAGCAGCAGATGTTCATTAACAGAAAGTAGTAATGTATTTTTGAAGTCATTTGGGGAATTAAGATGAAGTGTTAATGTACCAAGTGCTAAAATTACATCAAGCTTTTTTATCAATACATGTTTTTAACAGCTTTTAAAACAGACAAAAGCTAAGCCCTGTTTGTTACTTCATAGCAATAGCTGTTCATCAAATAACTGCAAAAATACTGAAGCATCATACTCAATATTCTGCTAGTCTTTGTTTGCAATTACCAATGCACTAACTGTTTATACAAACTACATCTGTAGATTGCAAAAAGTCTGAAGATAGTTGACCATATTTTCTTCACTCAACATTTAAAGCACATGATATTTCTCAGTGACTAAACTCTTCTTCACTGTCTCTTAGACCCTCTTCCCATTATCCTTCAGTGTTCTTGATACACAATTGGCATATTTTTCCAATACCTTCAGCAGCTTGGAGAATGCCTTTGACGAACTGTCCAAGAGACTTCGTTCTGTCATTAGTCCTCTCAGCATCCTGCCTGGTTTGCTCACCATCTGCTGTCACCTTGGTAGCCTAGTGATCCAAATTCAGGAAAATCATAATTAATAAACAGGACAAGGCTGCACTACGTGATATCCCTACTGGCTGAATCTAAGTACAAAACTTTCCTCAGGCAAAAGGCAATCAATGAATTATTGATCAGGTGCATGGGAAATTACATGCTCTGTTCAAGTACACAATTAAATTTTATCACTTTTTTCTTTAAATGGAAATTGGAAGGCTTTATTTTAGGTTCTTAGAAACCTTAGTTGTGTGCAACAGCACACAGAGGGAGCCAGGATGAAATTATACACTGAATTTGCTTAAAGAAACATTGTTTGGAGCCTTTAAATAGATTCTTCAGGGAATACTTTCCATATTTTCACAACCATGCACTTTTCTATTGACAAAGTGCAGCAGATATTGTGACCTCTTTCCTTCCTCCTGGGAGGTGTTCTCAAAGATACAGTTCATGCCAATAAGCAAGAAGAATTTTAAATCAATACATTAATTAAACCAAGAAAGAGACAGAAAAAAGTGGGGTTTTTTCAGCTCTAATGCTTGAAGTTGTTTGTTTATAACATATTGAGGTGCTCAGTAAAATTTTAGCTTTGTGTAACTAAATGCTTTATAATTTTATTGAATCACAGCAGCAGCAGGATGAAGACAGACATCTAACTGCAGACCTGAAAAGCATGCTGAGGAAAGGAATCATCTCAAGATATTCTACTTAGCTCTCTATTTTTATTACAAAGAGCTGACCATTTCAAGGAACAAAGCTTGTCAAACTACACTGTAAAGCAAAAAAAAAAACACCAAACAGTTTCTTTTATTTGGGGATTGCATTCTCAAGAAATGTCTCAAAGCAGGGCATTATGATCTTTCCAGTCTCTGGGAAATGGCTAGAAGATCAGTAATTCAAAATGAGCGTAGGTTTTTCCTGACTTGATATATACTCTGTTGCAAAAAACCCCCACACATTTCAATAATAATCAAAATGAAATACTATCACTTTAACACATTTATTTTTGCCTGATTAGCTTCTAGATGGAAGCCCTCAAGATACATCAGGACAGCTGGGTTACTGAAATGAAATCCCTGGCATTATCATACCACTTACAGTTTTAGTCTGTTTCAGCATAGTTACTCTGAAAGTAATTTATATGAAAATGGTTGA
Organism: Mesitornis unicolor; assembly: GCF_000695765.1. Lineage (NCBI taxonomy): Eukaryota > Metazoa > Chordata > Aves > Mesitornithiformes > Mesitornithidae > Mesitornis > Mesitornis unicolor. Next base: position 14,808 of record NW_010200727.1, on the reverse strand, counting down.
GGCAAATAGAATGATACAGGAAGAATTAAGAATCCATACTGGCTGGGGGGAGTTGGTTCTATTTTCTTACCTGTATCAGTAGGAGAACACAGCTTTTCACAATTATACAGCCTTAATCATGCTATTAGTTACTTCTCTACAATTTACAAAACCCCTTTACCTGCCTGGATACAGAACTTAAATACTGTCATAGTGAGCTGCAAGAGGCAATTGGGACAAGAAAAAGGCAAAAATACAGAGTGGTCTTGCTGCTCTAACCCAGCTTGGCATTTCTGATGTCATTTCATTCTTCATGTAACTGAGAACTACCCTATTATTTATTGTCAAATCAAATCCTGTCAAATCAGCCTCATTCTTTGGACTTTATTTGCTTGGAATTTTCACATTCACTTTTATTATGTTCTATAATATTTCTAAGTCCTTTTCTACAAATTGTATTTTATAACTTACATATACTTTTCTTGGTTTTGATTATTCTCTCTGCATTTATGTTAATTTCAACTGGCGATTTTAACCTCTTAATATTTATGTGTGAATGGCACATACTACATTTTTGTGCACAATAATCTGTCATAGAACAGTTTTCATTTCCTCTTGGTGACAGCTCTTTTTAGTACTTAAATCCCATTCAGCTCCACTGAAGGCTTTCTATATTTCGCCATAATTTGCTTTGCTGAAAAATAACCTTTCACTTCATTATGTGGTCTAGCTTTATCTCCCTAAATGAAATTAAATAGCAAACATCCTTCACACTGTACCCATATAATTAAATGTTTCCGTTTGTTAATAAAGTCCTATGTATTCAGTTTAATACAGTTCACCATTTCTATAAGGTCAGCCTTCAGCATTTCCTAACAGTTTAAGCAGGCACAATACACTCCTTCTGGGGGTGCACTAAGGGTCAGGCAGACTGGACCCAGTGCAAGGGTTTGGAATGAATCTTCAAGAAGTCTGGACACAATAAGGCACTTTGGCATAAAGGAGATCCCTACCATGGAAATCTAGTAAAGAAAGTATCTGAGATCAGTGAACCTGCTTTGGTGATGTTCACAGCTTGTACTCAGTGATGAAGGCCTGGTCCCAATCTGAAGACTGTTAGCTACTGAGCAACTTAGACTATTAGCAAGTATTAGCAATTACACACACATTTCTGTGTTGATTTTTGTGTGTGTCGCCTGAGGTCTTAATTAAGTAATAAAAAAAACCCTCTGGATGGCATCTGGAGGAGAGCCCTAGAGAAATTTCTCCAGCTAGTGACATGCAGACCATAGAGGGAGGTGCAAACACAGACTTCACTGTACAGATGGAAGTTCTCGGCTCTCCCTCCAAGTGCTTCTAAATACTGCAAACTAAGTTGCCTCTGCTACTACTTCCAGAAATTTTTTAGCTTAAGAAATTCAGTGGTATGGAATAAATGAAAAAGTTCACACAGGTAAAAGAAGCACTTCAATCAAGATGAGTGATTCTGACTCCTGTCTTCAAGGTTCTGAAGGTAAAGTGAGGGTTTTGACTAAAAGTACTGAACTGAAGGGAAGTGGAAAGTCTGAGGTCTGCCTCTGGTGGTAGATGTGGGAATATGCATGCAAACATGTAAGAACGTAATTAGCGCAAGAAACATGTAAGGATCTTCTGTATGACAGAGTGAATGAAGGAAAGAATATAATGAAGAAAAAAGAAAAAGAAGTGTTGCACTGACCTAAGAGATTACTGGTTGAAAAGACACCACACAAAGAGGCAAAAAAGTTTTGTAGTGAGTAAATACTATAGTCTTCTACATTTTATCTTAAAATTGATAGATTTTTTTTTCATGGAAATAGATTCCTCGCTAATCCTCATCAATCTTTTTCTTCATCACTATTCATTTCAATTTGAAAATCTAGTGAGCCTGAAAATCAGATACGTGGAAAAACTTTTCTACCTGTGGTTGTACCGTGTGCTCCAAGTGTTATCTATTGTGTGGTATTCAACTATACCGTCATTGGGAAATAAGACTTGAACACACTACATTAGAACTCACTCTGTTTTCTGGGACATTACTCCTATTTTCAGGCACAGAAAGAGAAGGGTAAGACTTGACACCAGTTGTCAGTTCCCAAATTAAAAAAAAAAACAACTGCAATCCAGTTAACAACTCTCTGTAAGGATAACTGGAAATCATAAGGCTGCTTACTCATTGCAACTACGGAAGACTGTGGAAAGGGAAGTAGTGATAGTCTGGCTACCACACTTAATCCCCTAAGATTGCACCTTCAATATTTTGCTTTCCAAGACTAGTTTACTTACAGAAGTTTAGTATATGCAATGTTATTTTAGGTCATCTCCATGGCAGAAGAAAATGTATTTTATTTTTGGTGGTGGCGGTGGCAATTGGAAAAGGATACTAAAAAGAGCAACTATGCAAAGGAAAAAGAATCTTAGCCTAAGATTAAGAAATCTTAATGCAAGAAATCTCTGCTGGAAGGCTGTAATGCATTAAAAATCAACCTAGACTTTAAACTGTCATAGTTATTTCTGGCAGAAAAATAAAAGATCAAATAGAAGTGAAAAAACAAGCTTTCTTAACACTGACAATGAGAGTATGTATAGATAGATACCTGTGTATGCATGTGTGTGGGTGTATAGACACACACATGCATGCATACATATGCATACACACTACAGATGCTTTCCTATGCCTACTCATGATTTCATAGGTTTTTTTCAAAATGGAATACAATCCACACAAACCAACCAGCATCTCTTCAAATTTTTGTTCAGTAAGCCATGAACAATTTTAAGACAGAGTGTTAAAACTGTACGAGATTTAGGTAAATTCTCTCAGGTGTATATTCACCAGAACGGTAATTTGTGTCTTTGTTATTTGGCAATTTCAGTGCAGGAGAGCACAACTCATGAACATGAGTTTTGATAGTCCTTCATGTTAATATATTTTGGACAGCTGTAATTTTACTGTGACTCGTCCATTTCCCTATTTTTTTCTCCACTAGATGGCACAGTTTATATTATTATCTTAGACAATGTATTTTACTGACTAAAATAAGGTCTATATTGAAATAAAACTTTTTTTATAAAAAGAGTAAATAGCACATCAATTGAAATCCAGAAGACTCTCACTATCCTCATAAATGAAATATAGAACACATATTTAAATAAACTCACACACCTTGTGCATATATTTGAATTCTCTCTTTAAATATTGTCCCCATTTAAATTACTTCATTCATTGATTCTTAATGAGAACTTGTTATTTGTTAAACCAGGACGTCTACTGCCTTGTTATAAAGTTCTTTAAAATAAGTGAATCAGGCTAGGCTACCATGTGCTCTACAGCTCCTGGAGAAACAAGCCAACACACCAGATAACCCAAAATGGAAAATGAAACTGCAAAACAGCAAAACTTTTCCTATAATGTGCTTGAGATGGTTGGGCACTAAGTAACTCTGAGAGAAGCCAGGCTACTTGTATTGCAACAGGAAATCTTAAAAGAGAGAGATGAGAACTATGTGGTGATCCCATGGTTTTGTAGTCATTTGGTTTGTAAAGTAACTTGTAGCTGAAGTCACAGGAAAGCCCATAAATGCTGCATCAAGAACTCTCTTTCTTTTAGTGTCAGCTTGACCAAATAAGCTCATTCTTGTGTGCTCTGTATGAGCATCATAAAGTTTTCTTACATTATTTTAAAGTTTTGCAGAAAATGTATCTCAATGTATTTATTGGCCCACAAAATAAGGTTGTTATAGGACCTGTTGCCATTTCAAACACTGAGATGGAGAAGCATCTTATAATTCATCTATTCATACATGTTTAGTTCATAGTCAGAAGATTTCTGTCATTATGCAGCCTTAACCAAACCCATAGACCCCAACGTGATCATAGACTTACTCTTGTCAGTAGATCATCCATTTCTGTCACCAGGGTACCCAGATTTTCTTGCGCTAGCTGAAGAAGTCTCTCTGGCGCTCGCTGAGGTGAAAGCAAATGCTGTTGAGGAAGAGAGGAGGGAGAGTGAAAATGTGTATTTAATGGATCCCAGTGACTCCAAATAGTGTAGAGAAGCAGCATTAAAAATTTCCTTTTCATTACAGTATGCAACTCCCTTTTTGACACTGACTCTTGTGTCACACCCATCCAACATACTTTTCTCAGGAATCTCGACAGCTTTACATAGTTTAGTGGAGAACCTGTAAGTATGGTAGGAAACATACAGTATATAAAATACAAAACTGCTTTATGGACCATCAGCATGAAGAAATACTATTTATTTGTATGCAACATCACTTTTTCTGTGCCTGCAGTATAATTTCTTGCATATATGTACACAAATTACTCCTGCAAGATTTATTTATTAAAATAAGTCAAAATAAATTACTATGATAACTATTTTATATTAAGCAAGTAATTACATTTTGGATTTTTCTTCTTCCCTGAACCTACTCACAGCTGTACGTTTGAAAAGATTCAAGTACAGTTGTACTGAAGCCCTGCTATTTATCTATGTGAATACTGTGAACATACCTTTAATTCCTGTGTCATATTCTCAAAACCATGCAACATTTTATATGGAGCAGGCAGTGGACCACTAAGGTTAACACTCAGGATCATCTGGTTTAGCCTATCCAGGTCACTGAGAAGGAGTCCTGTGCATTCATCATCACAAGCTGGGTGGAAGAACAACAAAGATTATTTATTCCTGCTAAATATCTAACACACATGTTTGAGTTAGAAATTCCATAGCACACATGCAATTCTGTGAGAAGTAACACTAATTTCAGATCATTTATCTCAAAAGTATTGTGTGAGAAAAAAAATGAAACAACAACTAGGGAACAAGAAAGACCTTATTGCTTAGGACTTGGTAATGGGACAATTTAGTATAAAACACGAAGAACAAATTGGCAGATTTACCTCACAAAAAGAGGAATTAATTAACATTGTCCATTATGGACTAGCCATTATAAAAACATAGAATCATAGAATGAGTTGGGTTAATGAGTTTAATGGACCTTAAAGATCACTTAGTTCCAACTCCCCTGCCATGGCCAGAAAATACTAAATTAGATAAGCAATTTGGATGAAGTTTGAGAAAAGAGGACAGGTAATCTGGAAAAATCTAAGAAGCTATGTAAGAAGTATAGTATGGTTGTAGGTTTGAATGTAAGAAAAAACTAAAGAAATCTTACAATTTTCATACTTTGTAGTCATATAACAGCATGGTCAAGCATGCTAAACTTGTAATGCAGACACAGAATCACAGAATCACAGAATCGCTCGGTTGGAAAAGACCTCCGAGATCATCATGTCCAACCGTTCCTGTCTACCCACTAAACCATATCCTTAAGTACCTCATCTACCCGCTTTTTAAATACATCCAGGGATGGTGACTCCACCCCCTCCCTGGTTACCCTGTTCCAGCTTCTAACGACCCTCTCAGTAAAGAACTTCTTCCTTATCTCTAACCTGAACCTCCCTTGGCACAGCTTGGTGCTGTTACCCCTTGTTCTATCCCCCATCACCTGGATTAAGAGACCAGCACCCACCTCTCTACAGCCTCCCTTTAGGTAGTTGCAGGTGGTGATGAGGTCTCCCCTCAGCCTTCTCTTCTCCAGGCTAAACAACCCTAGTTCCCTCAGCTGCTCCTCATAAGGCTTGTTCTCCAGACCCCTCACCATCCTTGTGGCTCTTCTCTGAACACGCTCCAGAATCTCAACATCTTTCTTATAGTGAGGGGCCCAGAACTGAACACAGTACTCGAGGTGCGGCCTCACCAGTGCCAAGTACAGAGGGATAATCACCTCCCTGGACCTGCTGGTCACACTGTTTTTAATACAGGCCAAGATGCCATTGTAGACAGTAGAAAGGGTCTAGGTAAAAGTACCAATAGCTTTCTTTTAAGTCATGCTTTTTCCTACCTCCTTTCACTAACCAGCTTGTACATTTTTTCATGTATACCACCTGTCTTGCAAATACTCTTCAGCTTGAAAAATACTGGCATGCGCTGCGTATACCAAAAGGAGTTTGCATTTTCCCCCCGTTGCTTTCTATTAACTGTCACAAGAAATTCTAATAACCTTAAAGTCTTGTATCATTTATGTTGCAGACATGAAAAATCTTCATCCTTTAGAACAAAGCTGTGGGAATTTCTGTTTCTCTGCATAAGGACGCTACACAAGACTGGCAATCATAAACAACATCTCAGATTGAGCAAACTGTGAAATAATGAATTCACTGGTGATGTTATGAAAGATGGAGGGTGATACCTAAAGCTTTACAATTATTTATTTCAGCAACATTCCTAGGCAGCTCAATGGCTGAAACAACATGTATGTTTCTTGTCAAAAAAGAGAAATAATTTTCAACAGAGAATTACCTTTTTTCCCCCCTGAAATCTATTCTGCATGTAGATTAAATATTTTCTTTTTTTTAAGTTTTCACAGTCATCTAAATATTGCTCTTATCCTGTAGGTTGGCTGTTCAATATAGCAAGGAGTTGAGTCAAATACAGAGAAAAGAATAATGAGTACTAGTTTAATATACCATGAAACTCATGTGATGATTGAAGAGGAGACAAGATAGATGCTGGATTAGTGCAGTAAGAAGTGGGTGCAGAAAGATACTGTTATTTTAAGGCTCTCTTCTGCATTTTCATTGCTTCCATTTGCAGACTTCTTCCTCCTGTTTCACAGTATTTGTTACATAAGCTGAACTGTACTGGAACTTCTCTGCAGTTGTTAACTGTGAGCACGATACATTCTGATTTATGTTTCTACGTGAAATTGTTTTAAAAAGTGTATTACCATACCAGCTCTTGTCATCTATGTGCTCGCTTTTAAAAGTCTGAGAGAATTAAAGGAAAAGTAAGCTTTACAGCCAACTGAATGTTTTAACAAACCTTTGCTCTGTATCTGGTCAAAAAGGCAAGTAGACCTGTTAATCATTTTGCAATACGCAAATAAGTGATCTTGGAGTTTTTTGCTGTTTGTGGGTTGTTTTGGTTTTTTTTTCCTGATAGAGTATTTCACTTATGAAACAAACTAAATCTATTCACCCTCAAAATTGTCAGAATGGTTGGTAACAAAATGCTAAAAATTTGCTATGTCTTAAAGACAAACTCAGTTCACACTGATAAGAAAAAAATGAACAGCTTATGAAGAGATGAAGTATTCTCAATGAGTAAACAATTGATAAGTGAGCATGCAGTATAAAACAAGTTGAAAAGAGGAACTACATCAGGTAAGGACCACAGTTGAATAGATGAGAAAGGACTAAGCTACTCCAATACGCACTATGTATTAGTAATATACTATGGCTACAGGAAATATTTCAAGAGCACGATTATATTCTGCAAGACTAAATACTTCTGTGTCTATCTATAAAACTGTCAGGATAAATTTGTGTCTAATATTAACAAACACAGCACTAAATTCAGATCATTACAGCAGTGCAAGCATGTAAGAGGCAAATCATGCAGTCAATATTACAACAGTTCAACAAGCTGCTAATGCAAATGATTGCATTTTCCATTTTCACCACTGTTTCTCATGCACAGTAAGTCCTGTAAGGATTTTAACTTACCTCCTGTTAGAAGCATCTCCAAAGAATGCATGTCAAAGACATTTTTTTAAAAAAATAATTGCTCAAGTAATAAAAGACATTGTAGGTTTATGGACATCTAACCACTTACTCTGTCTTGCAAAGAGCAGATAATATACAATAAAGGAATCGTATATCTGAGCCACAAAGTTTTCCTCCAATTAAGTGATTATCTAACACTATATTGTTTTAATACATTCATTGCTGTTAGGAGTCTGATGACTGTGTTATGACCAGGCAATTTTTGGTCTGAGGTCAACCATGCAATCTCAGATTTGAGGTGGTATCCTCTGATAGTCAGTGCCTCTTCACTATTAGTTTCCTGTTGCTTCACAATAAAGTGCTGAACTATTGTTTAGGCTCATTAATCTGTTGGCTGTTGCCCTATTTTTCCTATTTTGGCACTGATTTCACATCAAATAATAAACAAGCCCTCCTTGGCCCTCCAAATCAGATCCCTTGTAGAGAGCTGAAAGCTTTAGCTTCCTTGCCATTGCTGCTGGTTTCAGGGAGTTTTACATGATCAATAGATCTCCAAAATCTGGGAAAACGGTTTTATTGCTGATTCTGATTTTTGTTTGTTAGAAAGCCTCATTTGCTGTTTCTGATACATACCAGTACTAGCTAAGTTTATACAATGCTTGAGTTGGCAAAATACACTGGAGTGTGGTTCTAAACTCAACAGGAGTTGAGGAGTTCATGCATCAAAAAAAGGTGGAACAACTAATAGCATATCAGCTTCTAGTTCTTACTGAGCTTGTGCAGAGGGAGAAGCAGTTATCCAGCACAGAGGTAAGTTTAATTCTTACAGCTGTGCCACAGGGGCTCACAACTTCTGTTTAAACTCAGAACACAGCAGAAGCTATTCCAAGACTTCATGGAACTGGTGTTACACACGGTATATTTCATTTCAGCTCAGTCTGTGAAGGCTTGTAATAAGAAGTTCCCATTGAATTAAAGACTGTGTAGGAGCTAGGAGATGCTTCTTTTCACAGATTCTTCCAGATCTGCCTCTGATAGAGACAGCATCTCTGCTTAGTTCTGAATTTGGAAGGGCTGAGATCATGGAATTACTCTGTATTTTAGAGGAAAAACCTTGATTCTGTCAGGATCAGTGGCTAGGAGCTCCCTTGTGCTCCTAGGTGCAGAACTGCGCGGCAGCTGGGAAAAATTCCCTCTTACTACAAGTACTTCGAGTACAATATTCAGGTATCCAAGACCTGGTATTAAAGGAATCTGATTATATAATTTTCTCCATCTGCCAATATTATTTAAATTCATAAAGATGTAAGTTTGTTGACTCCAGCACTGCTGAAGGTCCATTTTTTTTCCATAAGACTGAGTTAAAGAAAAATTGCTAATGATGAAGTATCTGTTTGATCTCTCCATGTCATGATTGCTTCCTGTTCCCTGTTAGTCTTGTACAGCAGAACCACATCAACTCCTCTACATTTAGATTTTTGCTTGACCCCAAGGAACATTTGTGACAGAAGCATGCGCCTGAGGAAAGGTTTTGCAGTTTGTGTTGCAACAGATTAGTTGTAGTTATGACTGGTGCCCTGAAAGCATTCAGAAGGTGAGTTCTGATTTCCCATATGTTTAACAATAAAGCCTTGAAGCTCTCACTACCGTTGTTTTTTTCCCCTAAACATGGCACAGTACCAAGCACAGTCACTGTTCCAATAACACTGCAAGCTAAGGTTCTTCATTTTATGTACTACAAACTCTACAACTGAAGTGAAGTGGAATGTCACAAGGTATAACAAAAACCACACTTGAGAATTACTAATCTAAGAAAATGCACCATTGCTACAGGCTTGATCTACAATCCCTTATAGCTCTTTATTTCCACTTCAGCTTGCTAATTTCAGAGCTCTTTGGGAAGGATGATGGCAACACGTGCTTTGGCTTGTTTACATATTTCTGGTATGTATGTGTAAAATATGAGTCTGGCAAATCCAATGATCTCAGTCTGCCTGAGCATGCTGGGTACAGATAAACTGAGGAAAGGCTGCTCCTGTTCATCACACAACTCAGCCGTGTTCTGGATTGGAATGGTGGGGTTTAACTAAGAAAACAGAAGATATCTGTCTTCAATACTGTACTGACTATATGCCAGTCAGCAATTGCCAGTTGACAACTTTCAGCAGAATAAACACAGAGATATATTTATTACAGTAAAAATTAGTGATGCATTAGGGGGCATCAAACATTTAGAGGACAATTCATTTGAAGTTACAGATAAAAAGCTGTAAGCATTAGAGAAGATTTGGGAGAACTTTTGTCATGTTTGACAGTATAGAAGGATGTTGGCAGCATAATAAAAATTAGTTTACAATTGCCACTAGTTGTCTTATTGGCTACTGACTGTTTCAAAAGAGAAAGGAAAGTGAGCCTAAGAAGTGGATTACTTGAGACCAAAAGTTACAAGGAGTATTATATGACAATCTAGATGGTCACTTTAGCTGTGGAAATAAACCAGTTAATTAACTGTACTACTGCAAAAAATTTGGAATTTGTATGATGTGTAGTAGACTATTCAGACTCTTGTATTACTTGTAAAAAAATCTACCTTTTGGATAGCATTTTCCATTTCTTAATGGCATCCTAGAGAAGACAACATTGTTCTGTTCTAAGAATATAATGGGAAGTGAATTCTGTCTGGGGCATTCACCTGTAATTATCTTTCCATTGTTATTTAGCAATAAACAAATTCTTCCTCTTTGTACAGTGGCTTTTAAAAAATACATTTTCTTTCCATTCTACATGTAGCTTTCTAAAATACAACTGTTACAACACAGCACTGAAAAGTAGCATGCAGCAGGCAACTGAAAAATGACATATTATGAAAAAACAGAAAGAACCTGGTAAAATAGATTTCAGCTGTATCAGAAATAGATCACTTTAATGAACATGCATGCTCCTCCAGATTTTTTTGTCTTTTCACTGCGAATTTTCACTCTAGAATCATTAGAATACTTATGATAAAGGATATGTTAAAGTATAAATGTTATATTTAAATAATCATACACTACAATATTGTGGTTAAAATACATCTCTAATTGGATTTAAATATATATTATTTAGCTTTCATGTCATATTGTGTGGTGACCTTTTATAGAATTTGCAAAAATTCATGATTCAGATGATTATTTTTTGCTAGACTTTTAAAATAAATTTTCACTTTCCTATATATTAACTATAACATACTAACATTGGGCAGCTTATTCACACTTTTATATTACTTACAACTACATTTTTTCAAACACGGGTGATTGCATGTATTTTCTTTAAGCTAGAGCACTTTACCACTAAAGTAGGGGTTCTTCACACTTCTGACAGGTACAACGCGATTTTGAAATGTAACTCTGCAAATGAGCAAAAATAGATACAGGCATATAGCTCATTTGAAATACTGAATGCAAACAGGATTCAGCATACAGCATTAATTTTCTGTAAATTAAGAGTACTTATTCACTATTGTTTTTACTATTAAGGTTTCATTATAACTGAAGCTAGTCAGGAGGGAATTTACTGAGAATTTTAGAAACGGCCGATACATGAAAGTAAGAACATACTGTATACAGGACCAAATTCTCACCTGCATTAAACTCATATTGGAACGGACAAATGTTCTGGGAGCGAGCAAGGAAAGCTTCAGGGTTCCCCCAAAAGTTGTATCTACTGGTTTTTTGACAGCAAAATGAGTATTAAAACACATTGGCAGCTGCAGCAATGTATCTCTATGAGAAGCAAGCAGCTGTACTCTGAAGCCTGTGACATACAGTGTTAATCACAAATTTCCACCAAGTCTATGGTGGCCACACTCCCTTTGTCTGCCACAGCCCCATGACACAGGCCACAACGGTAAACAGTTTATTGATCAAGCTGGTTTTCTGCCATGACAGGACTATTGCCCTGCATTAGCGAAGGTGCTATGGACTAATATGGGAGTTGAGCAACCTTTAAACAAAGAAAAAATCATGCAATGAGAGCAAGTAGGCATAAAGTGTATACTGACATATTTAATTGCTGTTTTTGCAAACTATGACATGGATGTTACTGTTGTGGTGTCAATAGTAACAGACTAGTTCCTGTGACAGGGGAGATTTAAAGTACCTCCCACCTGTTCCTTTGGGTGGTTCCTATTTTTATGACTGTTTTTGGACTGTTTTTATGGTTAAAATTGATTACCTAGTTAAAGTAAAAATGCCACAACAGGTACTGTAGATACATTTCAACACCGGCACATGCATATGTTGCAGTTAAGTCAGAGATTATAGTGGATCACATCTATCAAAGCCAAAAGGTGGAAAATTTTATTTGCCTGCACACAGCATTTCCCATTCATAGTGAGGATTTTTAACCTTATTATCCACACAATGAAACAGTCTGATTAACAAATTGGAAAAACCATTATAAATTAAAACTTGCACTTAAGTTGTTTTGTACAAAGAAACTCCGCCAGCCTGGATACCCAAAAGACCTTTCAGAATACTGGTAAAGTAAATGGTCAGTAAAAAACATACTAACTGGTGCCTGAGATTGAAAACATTAGTTAACATTGTAAATAATGTAACAGGTATTCAGGATGTTGAAAAATTAAGTTATTTTCATTTAGATGCCACTCTGCAAAACACAGTCCTTATTTTAAAATTTTGTAGTTGCAACACTTAGAGACTTAACTCATGGTTAAAATTCTCCTTGACATGTAGGCCACAAAATGGAATCCAAAGCAATGTTATTTCAATGTTATTTGCTACTTACTGTATTTGCATTATTTTGCTCTAGTTTAAAATATAGCTTATGATAGTTCAGAATTAAGTCCTAAACTACATCACACTGCAGGACATTAGGATTTTATTTCCTTTAAGTACACTAAGCTTTTCATCAATGAAACAATGACATATTATTAATAATACAGAAATAGAAGTATTTATGCCTGTATTCACAGTAATCTCCCTATTCATTTTCAAAGACTACTTGTACCTGGAAAGCAGAACTAATGCAAAAGCACTGAACTCAATAGTCACATTTAGGAGCTTAGTTCTGCTAAGTCCCGAACACTCTCTTAAGAGCTGATCATAACCATTAAGCTGAGTGAAACAATGTTCTGCAGTGTGTAGCCCCCGACCCTACATGCCTAAAGTTTTCCTCTAATCACTCAAAGAAGCCACACATTTCATTCTCGACTGACACAATAACTACAGCCATTTTTAGCACTTCTTCGGTTTCTTTATTTTTCCAATTTGCTTTTAAAATGTTTGCAATTTGTTTGAGCTGTACTAACTGATTTTAATATTAGAGAGATGTACGCCTCTGGGCATTGAGATAAAGACTGAATGCATTCATAGAAAAAAAAAAAGCCTTTTTTTGGTATCTACTTGCCTTGATGCTGTATATACCTCACATAGGCACCCGCCTCCTCCCAAATGAAAAAACTCCAGATAAAAAATCAGGTAAAACATTAAAGTGAGTTCATTGTGCCTTGCTAATATATTCAAAGAAGCACAGATTAAGAAATATTATATACTGTGAACTTACTGGATCCCTATCTATAATGACCTTGAGGGAGAAAAAAAAAAGATCACAATAAAATTAGTTCCAACTCCAATGGGGAGATGGAGGAGAGGAAAATCTTTTTTTTATGCCTTATTTCATTCTTAGGATTTGCTAAGTGTTCTAGAAAGGTTTTGCTACTTTTTGTTTTGTTTTGTTTAAGACATTAGCATACAATATCATGGGAAATGAGATTGTGGGATCAAAACAAACACTGTCCAATTTCATGGAAAAAGTCAAACAATAATAAAAGACAAGATATTTGGTACATATCAAAACAGGGTAAAAGATACCAGTACTGTAAAATGCAATTGGTGGTTTAGGCTATTAGTTTTCTATTTTAAACAAAGCCAGTAATTTGTTTCTGCAGATATTGTACCGGCATTCATTAAGTCTTTTAAATTCCAGTGGGTGGTTGTTGAACCAACGTGACCAAATAAACCTTAGTAAAAACTTTCTGTGTGACTCATGGCATAGAGCATTGCAATTGCTGGTTAACCATTTAGGACAACATTAAAAAATCCACTAGGAGCAAATATTGTCACAACAGCAGTGACAACCTTTAGCAAAATTACAGACTTCAAAAACCCAGAAAAAGAAATCCTTCAAAGCTTTGTTGTCAATCTTCAGTGAGTATATTAAAAAGTACTGAGAGTTTTCCTAACAACTCAAGGCTTGCGAAAAACAACGGGCCAGAATGTCAAATTAGTAAGAAACCTGGCAACTGTATTCAAAGAAACCCACACAACTGACTGATGCACATGCAGGGTTGAATTTCTGAAATATAACAAACACAATAAAAAACTATCCAAAATTACATTAGTATACATACAAATGCATTTCATGCCATCACGTGCATGTCGATGTTTGCAGCCAGCACACTTCCACCCTGTGAATCCAGGCTTGCAAGTGCACTGTCCGGTGACAGGGTCACAGGGGACAGGCAGGGAACCGTATCGATCACACTCACATTCCTGGCAGGAGACTCCTGGAGTTTGCGGGTTTCCTGTGTAGCCAGAGGAACATCTAGACATTGCAAATACAAAAGCAGGTTTGGCCAGCTAGGACACATAGTATACTACAATGAATAACTGGCAAGATTGTAAACAAAATATGTATGAGCATTCATTCATGAACCATTTAAAAATCTGTGGTGCTTTATGACTCAGTATGCACTTTTAGAGAGAGTAATGTTGCAAACTGTCCAATAATCTGGTAGTGGGCATAATCCACGATATGGAGCAGTCTGGATGGAAGGAGTATGCAAAAGTGATTCCACACCTCTAACAGGTTTCAGTTAAACTCCTATTGCACCATGACAGAAAAGTTTCTGCATTAGCATTGTTTAGTCTATAGACCCTTTTATTCTCACTAGCCACTTTTGTTTTGAATTAGAAATGAAATCTCATACTAGAAGCTTGCTCATTTTTATCAACTTAATCCCACAGCGTTGCTATGGATAGGGCAACAGCTGCTGTTTAGGCTATTAATTTGAAATTTGGCTGTTAATATGTTTATCACAGAATCTTAGAAGTTGGAAAGGACCTCCAAAGATCATCCAGTCCAACGCCCCTGCCTGAGCAGGATCACCTAGATTAGGTTGCAGAGGAACGCGTCCAGGCGGGTTATGAACGTCTCCAGAGAAGGAGACTCCACAAC